>NW_025228109.1:88706-104526 GCF_018294505.1 Triticum aestivum
GGGCGGCGGGGGCGGGGTCGGAGGAGGTCGAGGGGAGAGATATGAGTAACAGGCGGGGGAGGGGGCTCGGCCGTTAGTTAGGTTAGTTAGGGTAGCCTTTGCCGTCCGCCCTCCTTTATCGTCCGCTTTTGTTCATATTTGTCGTCTGCGGCGGACGGCAAAGCGGGGGGACGTTAAGTATTATT
Source organism: Triticum aestivum (assembly GCF_018294505.1). Taxonomy (NCBI): domain Eukaryota; kingdom Viridiplantae; phylum Streptophyta; class Magnoliopsida; order Poales; family Poaceae; genus Triticum; species Triticum aestivum. Next base: position 88,892 of record NW_025228109.1, read on the forward strand.
TCTCCAGCTCGTCAGTGGGGCCCCCCCTCCCTCTTTGCCGTCTGCTAGCGGACGGCAAAGAACAGGCTGATGGCAAAGGCTTTCTTTGCCATCAGCCAATTCTTTGCCGTCTGCTTTCGGGTAGATGATGGCAAAGAGCTTCTTTGCCGTCTACTAGCTGACGGCAAAGAGCTGGCAGATGGCAAAGTAGCTGATACCAGTAGTGTCAATATCATTATCTGATTCAATTCCATTCTCGTAAAGGCCCTGAGGCAGGCGAAAGGGAATAATCTGTGTGCATACTACGTTTGCGAGAACATTCGCATGATGACGTGCGAAAGGAGCAGATCTGATAGACAGGACTGGGTACGTTTTTGTCAGAACACTATTCACACCATTATCGATATCTAGTCACACAACTAACACACATGCATATTGATCTCCTTCTTAACAGTTCAGATCGGTGCGGGATAAGCTCCTACCATCGGACCGCATACAAGCACTTCAAGAGGAATAGCCGGATTTTTGCTCGACTAGGTCATAGATCCGAAAGGAGAATACTATTACCCGCTACCGACCCCATGAACCACTTGTCATCGTGCTCCGAAGGCACAGAGGCAACATGTAGTAGAAATTGTATATGTATATACATGTGTATATCTGTGAATAGTTAATGGTGTTGGCTGTGAGACATTCGATGATATATATATATGCGGTTCTACGTACGAGAAAATCTATTTAATATATATGCATAACGTGTACAATTTGTAGTATCGTGAAATACCAGCAAACAAAAAAGAATTAAATGGAAAATAAAGCCAAATAGAAAACACAAAATTAAAGAGAAAAAAAACACCCAAACATTTAGTACCGGTTGGTGTTACCAACCGGTACTAATGTCCTGCACGCACACAGGCCTGGCTCGTGCCACGTGTTTGCACTTTAGCGCCGGTTCCTGACGCACCGGTACTAAAGGGGGGCCTTTAGTCCCCACTCTTTAGTGCCGGTTCGCCAACCGGCACTAAAGGCCGTCACGAACCGGCACTAAAGCCCGGTTCTGCACTAATGATATGACCAGGATCGTATGTCTGCATGGAGTTCCGAGGACCATCATATCAGATAGAGGAACACAGTTTACCTCGAAGTTTTGGAATCAGTTACACCAGACTTTGGGTACCAGGCTAGAATTCAGTACAACCTTTCATCCGCAGACTGATGGACAAACCGAGATAGTCAACCATATTCTGGAGGACATGTTAAGAGCTTGTGCACTAGATTATGGATCTAGTTGGGATGATAATTTGCCTTACGCAGAGTCACTACAAGAAATATGTCAACTTGTGACCTTCTCTCAGTGACCCCGGCTGAATCGATCGTAAATCCACGGCCATTTTGCTTGGAAGGGCTCAAACCCACCTCGGGGCCAGAGCAGCACCTCGGGGGTGCCCCGAGGGGGGCACAACCCACCAGGGCGCGCCAGGCTCCCTAGCGTGCCCAGATGGGTTGTGCCCACCTCGGTGGCCTCCCGCACCCCCTCTTTGCACTATAAATTCCCAAATATTCCAAAACCCATCGGGGTTACCGTAGATCATAAGTTCCACCGCCTCAAGGTCTCCGGTGGCCATCTTCATTGTCCCGGTGGCCACCACGATGAGTAGGGACCAGTAGCTATGTGTTTAATCTCTCTCTCTCTCTCTCGTGATCAATATCTTCGGCTTTGTTAATATAGTCGGATCATATCATGTTTCTCCCCTATATACTCTTGTTGTGATGAATTGAGTCTTTACCCTTTGAAGTTTTGTCTTATCGGATTGAATATTCAGAGATGATAACACATGATATATGTCTTGCAGTATGAATACTTGAGGTGACAATTTTGGTGTCATATTGATTCACTTGATATATGTTATGGCATTCAACTTGCGGATTCCCGCGGTGATATTCGGGTAATCTATGCATAGGAGTAGATGCACATTTTTATTATCTTTTCTCCGATAGAAACTTTGTGGTCTCCTTGTAGTTCTTTGTGTGGATTGAGTATTATGAATATCAGTATGCTTTGGTGTTATTCTAGTACAAACTCTAGCATAGATCGAACGGAAAAAATAGCTTTGTGTTATTTTAGTACGAACTCTTGAATAGATCGAGCGGAAAGAATAGCTTTGAGGTGGTCTCATACCCTACAAACAATTTCTATCTTTTGTTCTCAGCTAATAGGAACTCAATATTGATTCTTTGTTGCACTCTGAGGGATAACCATATGATCCAACTATGTCAGCATTGTTGAGAGGTTGCACTAGTGAAAGTACGAACCCTAGGCCTCATTTTCAAGCATTGCAATACCGTTTTTGTGCCCGTTTACTTATTGCTACCTTGCTGTTTTTTTATTCAGATTATAAAAATATATTTATACCATCAATATTACACTTTCATCACCATCTTTTCGCTGAACTAGTGCACCTATACAATTTTCCACTGTATTGGGTGTGTTGGTGACACAAGAGATTTCTTGTATTTGGTTCCAAGGTCATTTGAGAGAGACCATCTTCATCCTACACCTCCCATGGATTGATAAACCTTAGGTCATCCACTTGAGGGAAAATTGCTACTGTCCTACAAAACTCTGCGCTTGGAGGCCCAACACGAGTCTACAAGAATAAAGTTGCATAGTAGACATCACCGAGTATGTAGCAGTGTGCGACGTATGTCAGAGAGTTAAGGCAGAGCATCAGAAGGCAGTAGAATTACTTCAGCCTTTGCCGATACCTAAATGGAAGTGGGATAAGCTTGGCATGTATTTCATCACCGGATTACCCAGGACACGATCAGGATACAACTCCATCTGGGTAGTAGTTGATCACTTGACCAAAGTGGCTTACTTTATCCCCGTGAAAACCACTTATACTAGCGCAAAGTTGGCCAAGATATATATGACCAGGATCGTATGTCTGTATGGAGTTCCGAGGACCATCGTATAAGATAGAGGAATACAGTTTACCATGAAGTTTTGGAATCAGTTACACTAGACTTTGGGTACAAGGCTAGAATTCAGTACAACCTTCCATCCGCAGATAGATGGACAAACCGAGAGAGTCAACCATATTCTGGAGGACATGTTGAGAGCCTGTGCACTAGATTATGGATCTAGTTGGGATGATAATTTGCCTTACGCAGAGTCACTACAAGAAATATGTCAACTTGTGACCTTCTCTCAGTGACCGTAGCTGAATTGGTCGTAAATCCATGGCCATTTTGCTTGGAAGGGCTCAAACCCTCAAATGGTAATGCTTTTTTTAATTTGAACATTTTGAATTTCAAACAAATTTGGAACAGAAAAAAATTTAGAAGTTCCAAATATTTCTGAAAAGGTAACAAATTTGGAGATTCTGAAGATTTAACAAAAATGTGTAAAAAAACGAAATTATGAAAAACAAAAATATGGTAAAACGTAGAAAATCACTTCAAAGGGGAAAAATAAAAATAAACATAAAATAAGAACACATAGAAAAAGAGAATGGGCGGCCCAACGGTGTGTGACCTATGCGAAGACCCAACTATATGTTGTCCCGTGCGACAAATAAGGTTTCCCAACTGCAAGGTCAGGATATTGGTGGCTTCTCTGGGCCTTAGCGCGTGCAGGCCCATGTACGAAATTCTGGACTTTGGTTTTCTTTTCTACCAGATGGACCACAAAAAATTAGTATCACCTCGGATATTAAAAATAATCGATGGCGAAAGGATGAAAAAACTAAAGAAACGCACATTGCTTTATTACTAGGTATAGATATAGATATAGATAAAAAAAGATTCATGTGTATGAAAAAATACTCATCAGTACGTATATATGAATATTTTACTATATATATATAAATATATATATATATGTTAATCATGTATTTGAAAAAAGTTAAACATATATAAACAATATATACAATGTGTCTTAAAAAGTGTAGACATGTTTTCAAAATATTAGATATCAAAATATTTATTAAAAATATTAATGATGTAACTAAAAACTGTTTAATATCTATAAAAAATGTTTCTAGTGTACACAAATTTGTTCATAAAATATGGTCTAATATTCTTGAAAAATGGAGAAGTTTTTACAAAAATATTTGTTAGGTTCTTCACAAAAAAAACACATTTTGGAAACTCGAAAAATAGAAAATGAACATGCGGAAATTTGTCTTTTTCACGAGAGGTGGATCAAAAACTTTTTACACCCAACCATTTGGTCAATTGTACATTAAATATGACCTAGTATTTTAGAAATTTGATTCGGTCCAATTTTGCAACAAATATATGGTAGGTTCTTCACAAAAAAGCCTCATTTTGGGCACTAAAAATGGAAAATTGATTTTCCGTCTAAAGAAAATAAAACATCCCTTCGAAACATTGTTCTTCATTGCAAGATGCACCCTTGTGCACTATATGAGATCATTTGAAGAAACTATGCCATGAATTTTTCATGCCATTTCAAAATGCGGTCAAAACGGCAGGCATGACCGTTGCTAGCTAGTGGGTGAATCATGGAAAACTTTTGATGTTTCTCTGATTAAATAGATACTTATGTAACTAGAAATTATTTTTGGAAAAAATAAAGAGAAAACTATGAGACAGGTGAAGTTCAAATTTGACTCGCTTCCGACTGAATCGGCGGAATTTTGTCTTTTTCACGAGAGGCGCATTAAAACTTTTTACACCCAACCATTTTTCCAATTGTGCATTAAATATGTCCTAATATTTTAGAAAATTGATTTGGTCCAATTTTGCAACAAATATATGGTAGGTCCTCCACACAAAAAATTCATTTTGGGCACTCGAAAAATGGAAAATGATTTTTTCGTGCAAAGAAAATGAAACTTCCTTAGGCAACATTGATTGTCATTCCAAGATGTACCCTTGTGCACAATATGAGATCATTTGAACAAACTATGCCATGAATGTGGCCATAAGATTGATCATCTCGCTTGAAAGCCATTGATCTCCACACATGATAGCTCGTTTTTGAGAACACTGTTTAAAATTAATTATCGTAATACAACTTTATTATTTTTCCTGGTAACTTGGCCACATATAATGATACTATGCAAAGGTTTTCCAATTTTTTGATTTTTTTGAATTTTTCATGTTTGTTTCAAAATGCGGTCAAAACAGCGGGCATGACCATTCCTATCTAGTGGTTGAATCCTGGAAAACTTTTGGTGTTTCTCTTATTAAATAGATACTTTTGTACCGAAAAATGATTTTTGAGAAAAATAAAAAGCAAACTATGAGGCAGCTCAGTTCAAATTTGACCCGCTTCCAACTAAATGAACAGAAATTTGTCTTTTTCACGAAAGGTGGATCAAACATTTTGACACCCAAACATTTGGTCAATTGTACATTCAATATTCACTAGTATTTTAGAAATTTGATTTCGTATAATTTTGTAACAATTATTTGGTAGGACCTTCACAAAAAAACTCATTTTGGTCACTCGAAAAATTGAAAATGAAATTTCCGTGCAAAGAAGAAGAAAAATTCCTTACTAAACATTGTTTATCATTCCAAGATGTACCCTTGTGCACAATATGAGATCATTTTAACAAACTATGCCATGAATGTGGCCATAATATTGACCATCTCGCTTGAAAGCCATTGATCTCCACACATGATATTTCGTTTCTGAGAACACTTTTTAAAAATAATTATCGTATTACAAGTTTATTATTTTTCCTGGTAACTTTGCCACATATAATGACACTATGCGAAATTTTCCAATTTTTTGATTTTTTTTGAATTTTTCATGCTCGTTTCAAAATGCGGTCAAAACAGCGGGCATGACCGTTCCTAGCTAGTGATTGAATCTTGCAAAACTTTTGGTGTTTCTAGGATTAAATAGATACTTTTGTACCTAAAAATGATTTTTGGGAAAAATAAAAAGCAAACTATGAGGCAGCTGTAGTTCAAATTTGACTCGGTTCCAACTAAAACGACAGAAATTTGTCTTTTTCATGAGAGGTGGGTCAAAACTTTTGACACCCAACCATTTGGTCAATTGTGCATTAAATATGTCCTAGTATTTTAGAAAATTGATTTGGTACAATTTTGCAACAATTATTTGGTAGGTTCTTCACAAAAAAGCTCATTCTGGGCGGTTGAACAATGGAAAATGATTTTTTTCGTCCGAAGAAAATGAAAACTTCCTTAGGAAATATTGTTTGCCATTCCAATATCATCCCTTGAGCACAATATGAGATCATTTTAACAAACTATGCCATGAATGTGGCCATAAGATTGATCATTTGACTTGAAAGCCATTGATCTTCACACATGATAGCTCGTTTCTGAGAACACTTTCTAAACACAACTATCATATTACAAGTTTTTTTATTTTTCCTGGTAACTTTGCCACATACAATGACACTACGCGAAGTTTTTCAAATGTTTTGATTTTTTTTGGAATTTTTCATGCCCATTGCAAAATGCGGTCAAAACGTCGGGCATCATCGTTCCTAGCTAGTGGTTGAATCTTCAAAAACTTTTGGTGTTTTTATGATTAAATAGATACTTATGTACCAAGAAATGATTTTGGAAAAAATAAATAGCAAACTATAAGGTAGCTGCAGTTTAAATTTGACCAACTTCCAACTGAATTGGCGAAAATTTGTCTTTTTTAGGAGATGTGGATGAAAACTTTTGACACCCAACCATTTGGTCAATTGTACATTAAATATAACCTAGTATTTTAGAAAATTGATTTTGTGAAGTTTTGCAAAAATTATTTGGTAGGCCCTTCACAAAAAAACTACGAGCAAACTATTATTTTTTGTTTAAATGGCTAAAAAATGCTAGAAAGATCGGAAATGCATACCAGTTGGTTATCATCCATAAAATGTTGTATAACTTGAGTGAAATTTTTTAATGGTGACATTTTCGGAAAATATTATTGGTAGCTGCTTGACAAATTCCCTCTATTTCTACCACTTAGAAACTATTTTAAATGACACATTTTTGGAACAATCAGAAGGCAGAACCTCCCTTCCCATGGATCACCCCCCTAAGCCGATCTGAGCCATCCACACCATACAGATTCTACGTCTCCTAAACGCACGCTGGCCAACCAAACCCTAGCGTCATGCAGGACACTCCCCTCCCTCTCCCTCTCCCTGACCCATGTGGCGTCGCCTCCCTCTCCCTGACCCAGATCTCCCTCTCCCCGACCCAGACCTCCCTCTCCATCGTCCCAACCCCTACCCCACCACCGGCCTCCCCCCCAAGCGCCGCTGCTCTTGACCTGCAACGACCTGAGCAGGAGCAGCAGCAACTTCCTCCTCCACTTCCCCTTGCTCTTGTCGCTCGCCTCCGAGCTCTTGCCTCCGTAGCTCTTTCGAAGCCACGACCAATAGAGCCACGACAGGCTGAGCTTGGGCCTGATCCTGCGCCGGCAACGCCTCCGCCACTCCGGCAAGTATGCACTTGTGGTCTGGCCACGCGCCGCTGCTTAGATCGAGCGAGAGGCAAGGCAGCGCCGGATCCAGATCGAGCCGCCGGAACGAGCTGCAGCATCGGATCCCTCATTCTTCCGTGGATGGACTTGTCATCTTCCCTTTTGCCTTGCTGCTGCGATTTGATTTGTTTCCTCTCCCTCTGCATCTTCCTCACGCATGCTAAGGCCATGGAACCGACATCAGGCATGCCATGGAGGAGAGGACACCATGGAGGGGATGACGCCATGGATGTGAGGACGCCATGGAGGACGCAACTCCACCACCACCCCGACGCCATCTCCGAGCCCCCTCCTGATACATCTCCTGCGAGGTATGACCTCATCACGAGCCCATGGAAGTGAAACTTGATTGTGCAGTCGTCGGTTGTTGTCGTTGATTATGTGATTGCCTGATTCTATAATAAGCCTTCTTGTCTTAGTCGTGCGGTTGATGTTGATAATCCAAAGGCCCACTTTCTGCTTACGCTGCCACTTGCTTATGTTGTAGGCCTGATCGGTCACTTAGTCATATGGTCATTTTTCTATTAGGATTATTTTTACCTTGCAGCACAAGTAGATAGCCTAGTTCACATGTTTCCAGTGAGTTGTTGTAGATGTGAGAACTTTATGCAGAGTATACTACCTATTCAAGGAGCTTGAATTGAAGTTATAAACATGTTTTGTGCTCTGTTTTTTTAGTTTGAGGGAGGGTCAAGGACCGCACGCACAATGGAGTATCCAGAACACGCAGGCCAGCCACCGTGTGAGGTAATGAAACTAGTCCTCATGTTGCCAATAGTCAAAAAATCCCTCACACTATATGAAATTGTATGGAATAGAAGATCTTTCCTTTAGAAGCTGGTACTTAATGAGCTCCAACCTCTCTTTCAAGCCCTTGCAAATTTAATTTGAAGTATTGGTTCAGCGTTTGTGTGAAATTTGTTTGTCATTGTGCCTTTTGATGCTTGCTTCAGAAAAAGAAAATCATGGATAGATAGAAGATGGAAAAAGTGAGCTTCCTTTGAAGTTAATAATTTATAGTGGCCTTGTTAGTTACTACAGCTAGGCTGTATTAACTGTTGGTGTTTAATCTACCTAGCTTGTTTGTACCATCAGGATTGCAGCAAATTACAGCTAGCTAGCCTGTTTGAAATCTGTTTTTTTGCTTGGTATGCTGCTGGTCTGAATCTACTTACATGCTTGACTGAATTTAACTTGGTGCTGAAACAAGCACCTGTAGTGACTGAATCTACTTACAATTAGGTATCGTGAATGATTGGCCTTAGATGAGTACAAGAATCTTGCTTGGTCCTAATAGGAGCATGTTCCTCTTTGTGGTTCAGTTCTCTGGCTTGCACTACAAAAAAATACACTTCCGTGGTGATACGTGTTTGTCAAAGTAGATCGCATTTTTTGTCATGCATGTACATCCATGGCAGTTTTTTGACAGAATCAAGATAGTCATACATGTGCTGTCGTACAAGTGTTCCATGAGATTACCAAAATTACCATCACATAAGTGTCCACTTACATGATGATAAATCGCGTGTCATAGAAGTGCTTTCGTCAAGGGTGACCGACACATGGCATCCACCATAGCGGAACACCGTTAAGCTATCGGGTCCGGTTTTGGGTCCGATAACCCGTTAACAGCCCCGACCAATGGGGATTTTCCACGTGTAAAATCATCATTGGCTGGAGGAAACATGTGTCGTCTCACCATTGAGATAGATGTCATCCACTCATTGGACCGAAGGCGCCTATTATACATCGACACATGGCACGACGCAACAGAGGCCCATTCCTATGAAAAGGCCGGCCCGTTTGACTTGGTCAAAAGGTGACGGGCCGGCCCATGGAAAGCCTATTAACAGCCCGCTAACATAGGGCCCGTTACGGCCTATCCGAATTAGGCCCAGTAGCATCATCTGGGCCGTCCAATATGATTCCAGCCTGTTTTAACTTCCGGCCCATGTATGGCCCATGATGTCTTTTAGCGCATATGAGGCGCTTTGTAACTCTTGGCCCACTAACGGCCCATGGTGAAAGTGGCCCGTAATGAACAGTGTATCACTTTATACCCATTAACGGCCCATTATTCCATTGGGTCGTTTCCAGCCCAAGTTATCTTTCGGCCTTCTCAGGGCCCATTTATTCTTGGGCTCATTTCCAGCATTCGGTTACTTACGACCCGTTATTGTCATTTTCTTCTTGTGGGCCAAATTCAGCCCGTCGTTACAGTCGGCCCGTTTGTGGCCCGTTGATACGTTGGGCCATTTTCATGTCAAAAAAACCCGTTGGGCTGTTTTCATAGAGTTATCAAATACGGCCTATTAACGGACCGTTATGGTCCACAAATAGTACGGCCCAGGATTGGAAAAATGATGATACGCCCCGTAGAAGGCCCGTGAAAGGCCCATGAATCATACGGCCCATAGAAGGCCCATGGATGCTACGGCCCGTAGAAGGCCCATGGATCCTACGGCCCATAAAAGGTCCATGGCTCGCATGGCCCGTAGAAGGCCCATGGATCGTACGGCCCCTAGACGGCCCATGGATCATACGGCACGTAGATGGCCCATGGATCATACGACCCGTAGAAGGCCCATGGATCCTACGGCAAGTATAGAAGGCCAATGGATCCTACAGCACATAGAAGGCCCATGAATCATACGGCCCGAAGGAGGCCCATGGTTACAATAGTCCGTGTGTTGCCATGATTATTGGCCTAGTTTCCAAAAATAGGTTATTGTGGCCACTAGAAAAACACAGAAAAAGAACTGCAGTGACTACAAGCAAACAACTAAACAAGACAATAAGGAAATAAATAAGCAAGCAATTAACTCTAGCCTATTAACGCTATTACACATATTACATCCACTGGGCATCAAAGTTCGCCACCAGTGCAAATATAGGGAATAAAGCAGCATATTACATACACTGGCCGTCAAAATTGGCCACCAGTGCAAATAAACGTGGCAGCAAAACAAGAGCATAACTGAAACAACTTCAGAAGAGCTCAAGAAACGTCATCCTGGGTATCCACCATGCTGGCAATAAGCTTAGCAAGCTTATTATCTTTGTCCTGTTTGGCGCTAAAATCCTCCAACGCTTGCTATTGCACCAGAAAGTATGCATCTGAATGCTCCAGGGACTTCCAGAGTCCTTCTGCTTCTTGTCGCAGCACAGCTGATCGATGTCTTTCAGCTTGTAGTTGAGATTCAAGAAACCGAACTGATTCAGACAGTGAGTTTGAATAGCTTGTGCAAGCGTTAGTGGCCAGTAAGTCGAACACTAAACCAAGACAGGACTTTGGGGTTGTCTCACTGTCTTCAAGATAGTCTTCCTTCGCTGTTTTATCAGCTTTGTTGGAGACCAACAAGGATGTCTCACTACCAGAACCTTATCTGCATTACTTCCTTTACCATTGCTTAATAAGGCACTCTTCCCCATTATTCTATCAGCATTCTAAAAGAAGAAACAAGCAGACACATAACAGGCTTAGCATGTACTAGTATATGAAACTCATTTCGGTGAACCAGTTCATTAGTAAGGTGGATAGGATTAAACTACCAAGTCTTCTATTGCCAAGTACTAGTACATAATAAAAGCACCAAACAAACATATATCTATGTCCTGTGGTCACTGCATTGTCTTGCCAAATCAAAATAGAGACATGGTTCAAATCATATCAGTTCAAGACAAAGTAGCAGTGAAAGAATACAAAGCATGGGAAACTACATGGCACAACAAGATTCCAGATGGGTACCACGGGTCTACATGTACAACAACACTATTGGCTCTGTTGTGATGCTAGCAATGTGCATGATATGAGAAGTCAACTGTATAAACAATTGAAATTGAAATCAACAGAGCTATTGATAACAGCAAACATGTTAAAGAAACATGCGTGAACATACCTGTTGTGCCATTGGAGTTTCGATTGGATCCTTCAATTTAAAAATAAGTTTGTATGTGTAAATACAGTGATACAAGATCAAAGCAGTATGCAAGATAGTAATCATAGTTAAAAAAGGCGCACCTAAGCGAGCGCTTAAGCGTGCCTAGGCTCTAGGTGTTGGCAAAACGCATTGCACATAACTACGCTTAATCTGTGCACAACTGCGTATAAGCATGCGCTTTGGTCAGTAAAGCGCAAGGCGGTGGGAAAACGCACAATTAACGCCTAGTGCTTTTTTGAACTATGATAGCAATGGAATCTTAAATTAGAATAGTTGTTCTTCAGGTTTAGACACTTGTTCTACATGAACAGAGTACACTAAGACGCAAGGATTGTACTTAAAAATAGAAAATGAGCTCATAGACCTTACCACATTCTTGGTTCGGGACCAGTACAGAACAAGGCGTTCCCAGTCATCGTCCAGTAAATGTGTCTCAGGAGAACGTAAGGGAATTTGATGAGTTTCTTTGCTAGTGAAGTACGTTTTCTTCAGGTAATTTCGATACTGCCACCAAGCATTCTTGAAGATAGCAGAGGTATTAGCACAGGTTACCTCATCCTGAGTTTCCAAATCAATCCTTCCGTATAGAGAAAAATGGGAATATTTTTGTATTATAACCATCATGGAGGTAGGATGTATGGGACAAAGCAAAATAATTGCCATAAATAACATTACTTACACATAACTCTTGGACAATCACTTGCAACTGGCATTTTCCTTCATCTTCAGTATAATATTTCCAAGATGGGAAGATACACACATACGATTTAACGACATCAAATGCAATAGATGCGAAAGTACGACTAGCTGGTTGTGCTTCCTCCACAGGAATAGGCGTACTAACTGGTGGAGTTGGGGTTCGCTCTGGTAGTACTGGCCCTTTGGGCACTGGAGCTTCCTTACTAACTGCTCTTGTTTGGGAGCTCTATGGTGGAGATGGTGCTGTGTCAACGTGAACTGGGTTACTATCTGCTGGGGTTGGGGTTAGATTGGGTGAAGCTGGTTCTCTGTCCATCGCAGTAGGGGTACAATCTGCGAGAGTTTGGGTTATGTGTGGTAGGGCTGGTTCTCACGCATTTACAACTGGGGTGCTATCTCCACCATGAGGTAGCACTGTTTTATTTGAAGACCGTGTTTTTAGTCCACTAGATACTGGCATCACCCTCTCCAATTCAAATGGCTGATAAACAGGAAACATAGTTGAATGTACACACATTGTATGAGAGACAGATGCAATAGATAGTGTGAAAAAAGAGGGCATGATGTCTATCTAAGCTGGATAGCATAGCATAACATAATTCAAAGATATGATGAATAACTAAACATGATCGCATGACATAATTCACCTACATGTTATCTAAGTAATCAGGATCGCATCATTTAATTCACATATGTGATTTATATGCTAAACAGAGGGCATTCGATATGATGTCTGAACTAAGAACATGGTGTTGAATATTGTGTATATGATGTCTAAACTATGCAATGCAAGACACCATATGCATGATATGAGCAGTATAACCGTGCCAAGTTTGCGCATACACCTTGGTGGGGGAATAGGACTGGTCATCTGTCTCTGAATCCATCTTTGAGGAGCTATCGGGACCCAACAAGACATCTGCTTCGACAGGTAGCACTGTCTGCTCTGAAGGCCTTGTTGTCACTACAGATTTTTTCATCTCCCACCCAAATGGCTGATTCACAGGAAGAGTAGTTTAATGTAAAAACATTGTTGAAAAATGGAAATGTAATGAAAAAAAGGATGGGCAAGATATCATTCAAATATATGATGTCTGGTTAAACAGGATGGCATTGCACATTTCACATATATTATGGCTGGCTAAAAGACATGAGACTGCAGAGAGCGGAGGTCGCCAGAGACGAAGACGACGGGGAACAGAGGCGACTACAGGGTCTCCAACCAGGCGGAACAACATCACCGACGAGCGACGGAGGGCCTAGAAGGGTTGCCCGGGCCTGGGAGGGACTGGAACCGCGGAGACGACCCGAGAGGATCACTGGCGAGCTCGAGCTCGGTGATGGCGGCCCGCGGCCTGCCTGGCCGGGCTACGGCTTCTACAAGATCGTGGAGTGTGTGGGAGTGGTGGATGGTGCACGAGGAGGTTGGGGAGGGCTCTATTTATAGTCGAGCGTTGAGGGGGGATCGGGCTCCACCGGTGGACACCTGGACACGGCGCCCGGCGATGAACAACGTCAGTGAGAGGGGGAGAAGGCAATGCTACTCACGCGGGAACTGTGGGCGAGCGGGCACGAGCACAGTATTGAGGGGAAGGCGAAGAGCACAGTGCATCATGCACTGTTGCGTGGGCCGAACCGCACCCGTGCTCGCTGTGGCGAGCTCCGGCGTCGGCGAGTGCCAGGGAAGAGGTAAATAGCTTGGACAAAGATTGTGGCGAGGTTTGGCATGCTTAGGCAGTCGGGGAAGCGAGCACGCGCGAAACAGAGCGCTCGGCGGCACTCAGAGCGCGGCGACAAGCAGGTTGGCATCGTGCACACGCGTGGTCACCACGTGAACTCTGCCCTCAGGCCAACCTAAGTCCAAAGTTCATGTCTGGCTTGTTGTTCGTGGTAGTTTTAGTGGTTACCACACTTGGTTTTGGTCTCAGGTGCAGTAGAAAAGATTTCACACGCCTGGTGAATTCCTAGACAGTAACGTTGATAGCTTACTCTGGTAAAACTACTGGGAGTTGGGAGCTGGGCTTCGGAGGTTAGCAATCATCTACTAAGGTGATGATGCACAAGAAAAATCAGCCACAATGGAGCAAGTAAAATGGTAGTTGCTGTAGAAACTACCATTTCTGTCGAGAACAAAAAATATTTTCTGTAGCAAAAATATTCCAAATAGTGGTGAAATATTTTTGCTTAGGAAAGTGCCCTAGGATTCAAAGAATATTTGTGAATTTTCTCAAATTTTTTTGGGCAAGAAAAATTGGGGCTGCTTTGGAGCACATTGAGCTAGCTAGGGTTTAAGAGAGGGAAATGAATATTTTCATTAAAGAAAAATATTCAAAATATTATTTGAGTTGAACCAGAGAGGAAATGATGGTTAGAAAGGGAAATGAGGCACTTGGGTGAAATTCAAGGGGTACCCAAGTGTTTAAGTCCATATGAAAAGATTCAAAACCTAAATTTCAAAATCAAACCAACTAAAAATCTGGCAAAGAGAAGAGGGGAAAAACCAGGCTGTCACAGGAAAAACACCGGAATAGGATAGGAATGCACATGGTAAACAGAGCATTTGTAAACACACGATTTCTGTCAACTTGGGTGTTTGGTTTACAGGAATTGGAAGAGCAGAGGACTGCAAAGAAACATGGCCAAAATAAAGTGAAACCATATGAAAGTGTGTGCTGTTAGAATGTTATTCTGCCACTAATGCACTTGGTCTTGTTTTCATGCATAGGATTTTGAAAAGTAGGTCTAGGTGGATGTTTTGCTTCATTCCTTTCAACAAAATGCATGAATAATTGAATAGTAGAGTGCCATTGGAAAATTCCCTATTGCTATGTTTTTTCATTGAACCAAAATAGCCCTAATGGATTGACATGAATGTATAGTAATAAGTGATGCAACAAATGTACAACCTCTTTGCCGTAGCCGTGTCGACCTCAGCATCATTGGGTTGGTCGCTGAAGTAGTTGAGTCAGAGGTGGATGTCGGAGGTGTGGAGGAAGATATGAGGAATCTGTAGACGGCGTCCAGGGCACTGCTCTGTTGTGATGGATTGTTCTGTCGTTGGAGCAGCTCCGGTGAGCCGTAAGACACCAAGGGTGAAGCAGCACAAGACAAACATCGTCAATCTCAAGTGGGATTCTAATAGCATCTCCAATAGATGATGTAAAATAGATGTAAAATTTACATCACCAAAAACCACCTGACTACAACAGATGAGGTAAAAACTGTTGACTCTGAACTTAACTGTCGAAACTGAAATTTATTGTGGAATCTAAATGTTACTGTCGAAACTGAACGAAATGGTAGCAGAGAGGCACTTGACATGTAGTTTAGGGAGGGCCTGCGGTTCATCTTCAACATGCACCCCTCCCTGAGCCGACAGCCACCACCGGCCGATCCGCCGCCCCAGCGCCGCCTCGCCGCCCCGAAACAACTACCCACCGCCGATCCGCCGCCGCCCCGGCCAGCCCTCTAGGCCCCCAGCCCCCACTGTGAACCCTAAGATAGATAGTGGGGTACCTCTCCGG
>NW_025228109.1:104934-119469 GCF_018294505.1 Triticum aestivum
AAATCGACTGACCCAAAACTCGATTCAGTCGACTGAAGTGTAGCTAAATTGGAGCAGAGCAGCAGCACGACCGAGGGGGAGAGCAGCAATAGTAGCGCGAGCGAGCGAGAGCAGGAGCAGCAGCAGCTGGGCGAGCTAGTGAGAGCTGGAGCAGCAGCAGCTGGGCGAGCGAGGGATCGAGCGAGAGCCGGAGCAGCAGCAGTTGGGCGAGCGAGGGATCGAGCGAGAGCCAGAGCAGCAGGAGCAGATCCGGCTGGTATCAACGCTGTCGTCGAAGGGGCCTCGCACTGCAGGAGAGCCGTCGTGGAGATGTCGCCCGCGACGCCGGCTTCCAGGTAGCCGCTCCATGGGGGTGCGGGATGGAGCACCGTCGGCACCGGGAGGTCGAGTTAAGGAGAAGGTGCGATGCGATGAGTGTACAACCTCTTTGGTGGCACCGAGTCGGCGTCAGCTTCATCCGAGGAGTCGGTGAGGATGTTGCGGTTCTGGTGGAGCAGGTTAAGGCGGTGCTGTGCAGATGGAGTGGCTCCTTGGAGGTGGAGGACGGGGCGGCTAAACCGGCGGGGCAACGAGGTGTACGAAGGATCCTCATCCGGGAAGGTGGATGAGGGACGTCGAGCTGTTGCGGAGGACGACGTCGTCGTGGAAGAGGCTACGGATGGGCAGCGGTGAGGTGGCGGACGAAGGAGGGTGGGTTTTGCAGCTGGAGCAGAGAGGTTATGGCGTCCTGGGACTTCAAATGGCGAAAAGGAGTCGATGGGAGGGGTGAACCTTGACTTAGGGACGCGCTTGTCCAAAATGTAGGGTGTGTTAGAAAAGTACCCCCTACCAATTTGAACTAGCGGCCCTTTCGGCTCAGGGTTAGAAGGGGGATTTCACGTGTCGGGATTTGGCAGCTGGAGGGAGTTTTCACGCGCGTTGTAATTTCGAGATAACAAGGCGCGGGTTGTGAAGGCGCTAGTTTTGGGAGCACGGTATCTGAATTTCGGGATATAACAAGGCGTGGGTTGAATTTTATGGACAAGCCTAATGTGTAATACTGTACTTGTACGTACCAAATCAATTCACACTTCCCTCAACCAAAAATAAAATGAAAAAATGAAACTATTACACCACAAAAAGAGAGAGTCTTGCCCAAATTTTACTATACAAATGCTATTCAAAGCTACTCCCTCCTTCCATCTAAATAGGGCCTAATGCGTTTTTTGATGCTAACTTTGACCAAATATTAGAGCAATAATATATGACATGCAACTTACACAAAGCACACCGTTAAATTCGTGTGTGAAAGGAGCTTTCAATGATATAATTTTCACATTGTGCATGTCATGTACTATTAATCTTGTCAATAGTCAAAGGCGGACTTAAAAAATGCATTACGCCCTATATAGATGGAAGGAGGGAGTATGAATCCATGTTATGTCCAATTAAATTTTTTTGCTTGCTATATAATGCATGTAACCTACTCATACAAACATTTTAGTGCATTCCAAATGTCTATACTACCGCTGCAATTCGAACTGAATTTGAATTCGTTTCTCTATTTCAATAAGAATCTACAATCATGATTGTTGCCAACTTCAACCATCATTCGTGTATTACCTTAATAACACACCACATGATTACTATAGAGATAGATATGAACTATGTGTACTACATGAACTCAAATTCTATTTTTTGAATACACTTGATGTTTATTCCAAATAATAGTACATTTGATGTACTAACTATATATTCATAATCTAAAGCATGTTCCATACGTACACCGTGTTTATCACACAAAGTATAGTGCCCCTCCCCCTACATTATGACAAGTATTTAGACCGGAGCTGCAAAAGCCACACATTAGCCCAAATTATAATCAATGTTCTACATTACGATATCTTCTTCAAGTATCTGTATCCACTTTTTTTATAATGAATTATGATCTTTGTTCATCTTTACACATTCACGATCCTCTTCTATTTGTAGCTAGCTAGCGCTAACTTTCTATCGTGTATGCACACGCCCGCCCCCCTCTCACCCACCCTTAGCGTCCCCTCAATCGCGCATGTTTGTTATTTCTCTTTAGGTCGTCCACCCGCGGTGTGTGTAGGCCCCCAGCTCCTTCTTTCCGGCACACACCGGTCGATATACTTCTCTAGCCAAGTGTGCCTACCACAAACACATATATACTTCCCCTCTTCTCTTCTCACCGTCCATGCCCCCCTATGTCCAATACGGTTCCACGCAGGTGCACACTCCTACCCCTCTTTTCATTGATCTCATACTCGCACACTCCTCCCCCCTCGACATGGTAGGCCTCTCGCACCACCTCCTAGCCGCACCCCTCTCCCCCTGTCTGTCTCTCCGAACCTTATTTGCTTCTAACACATGCAGACGTGTATGCGTACAAATCTCCCTACATATAGCCAGGTCGACTATAATTCGTTTTCCCCACGCACCGATACACTTACCTCGCTAGTTATGTCTCTCCCTTTCTCGGACACAAGACGGTTGATCTTCCTATGTAGTTACGTATTCTTACCACAACCATATCGTCTCCCCTCATCATCCTAGCATACATCCTGACCCGTCTCTCACACCACTACTAGGGAAAAGCCTAGCAGCAGCGCGGGTTTTAGGCCTATCAGTAGCGCGGGCAGGAGCGCTACTGATAAGGCGCTACAGCTAATACTTAGCAATAGCGCGCCTAGACCCACGCTACTGGTAACTTGACTTAGTAGTAGCGGTCCTTCAGAAAAGCGCTACTGGTAATTAGTAGTAGCGCTTCCCCTCTCCCGCGCTACTACTATTATTTAGTATTTTATTTCTTTTTTATTTCATGTTGTATTCATACACCTTTACACAAGTTTTCATACAACAGGAATTTAGAGATTGTTTTTACATAATAATGAGTTATTACATCATTTGGTGAAAGAACCGTGGACTAGTTTCAAGTGGATGTCCATCCACTTGAAACTAATACGCGGTTCTTTCACCCAATAATATAATAATATCATCATCATCATCATATCATTAACAACTTATCATCATAATACATCATTGTCATATAACACCTCCTCAAGATCATCGTTTTCATCATTGACATCACATAACACCTCCTAAAGATCATCATTATCAACTCTAACACATTACCACATAATAAACATATTGTACCTCATAGGACCTATTACATTCGATTAAGACCTACTACATTTTCTAAGGTAAAATAGCAAAAAACAAGATAGCCCCTGACTCTCCATTATGGAGAATGGAGATTAGCCTGTCTCTAATTCTTGCCTTTCGCTGAATGTTACTTCCAAGAACCTCCTTGCGAATGTCCATACATTTATTCCATTCTTTGATGAACATGTGTTCACGGGTTTTAGAAATCCGATATGCACAGGTGAGCTCCGTAGATTTACCTGGCAGTATGTTCAGAACTGAGAGGCGACCATGCAGAGACATCAGATGAGGCACACAATCCATCGGGAGTTTCTGTTGAAAAACATAATAATAACTTCGTAGTTAGCAATGATGTACTAGTTTTAGAAGTATGCAAAAGATGCACGGATGTCATAATAGTAACAAATCTTACCAGGGTATCTCCAGAGAAGTTACTGTGGTTCAACACATGCACTAGTGGCACGTATTCACCATAATTTGGAGGAGTTCGATAATAGTTATTGTAATTCTCAGGAAGAGTACAAAATGCGATCAGATGATTTTTCTCCTTATACGTTAAGTCGGTGCCATCGGTGTAGTGGGTTTTATATACCATCTTCCGCATAGTCTTTGAAGAATCAAAATAAGTTGTCAATGGAAATAAGCTATCAACTATTTTGAAATAAACAATATAAATTAGTTAATAACTATGTTTGAGAAACTCACATAGCGGTACAATCGGAAGCGTATCAACAAGGACCCAAATGTCCATATTGTCTTTCTCGATGTCAGGATCACCAAGATCCATGGTGACAATCATACCCTCATAAAAACATACATTTTGCCAAGTGCTTCCCAATTTTGGCAACCAAAATGGGTTACGCTCTGAGCATTGCATAGATTTATTCAAAATCCATATCATGATGGGTCCTTAGGTGTATTTTCTTTGTTTCGAAATTTTCATGGTCTTGAAAACCCATCCTCTCCAAGACATAGCGTCTTGCATGGCATGGGATAAGCTAGTCGAATTGTAAAATATGAAAATTAGACGTTGAAATAGTTGAAGTCATGCTTAATTACGAAAAAAACACTTGTCGTTGTTGCATACCGTTTCACAATCGAAGGTCTCCTCGAGCTTAATGCTGAAGCGCCGATCTTCGTCCAGCCGAACGAACCTGTCGCACATACCTCGATCGTCGTGGCACCAGCTACACTCCCCCGGGAGACTGTCGTCGTCCGAGTACGACATTTCCTACATTCATAATTCAAAGATTAAACTTGTACATATTCTAGCACAAGTCATGCCAGAATTCACGAAAAAATCCGGCATGACCTTTGCTAAAAAAGGACATATCGAGCGCCTGAAATTTACCGGAATGGAAATTAATTAACACTTCGGCAAAACATAGGCCACTCGGAGATGTAAACTGAACATGAAGGGCCACTTGGGCAACCACATATCCTATTTGAGCAACAACACAAGATATACATCCCGAATAATTGCTTAAACTAAAAAATAACAACAAATATGACATGTTCAACTAGTTTTATTAATTCAACTAGTTTTGACTAAATATAAACTTACTGTAAATAGAAAAAAAACTAGTTCTTTCTAAAACTAAAGTAGTTCAACTAGTTATATTAATTATCTTACTAAAAATACATTAGTTCTATTAATTCAACTACTTCAACTAGCTTATTAATTTACTTACTAAACTAGTTATGAACCCTAAATTAACATCTACTACTACTAAAAATCTAGTACTAACTAAATTAACATCTAGTACTAGCTATGAACCCTAAATTAACATCTACAACTACTAAATCTAGTACTAACTAGTGGCAGGGGGTGGGGGCGACGGAGAGGTAGCTAGGGGCGGCGAGGTCGAGGGCGGTGGGAGGAGGGCTGCCGGCGGAGGAGGGAGAGGGCGGCCGCAGGCGGAGGGAGGAGGGCGGCGGAGGAGGAGGGAGGGGCGGACGTAGGCGGAGGGAGGATGTGCGAGGAGGAGGGAGGAGGGACGGAAGGAGGGGAGTACCTCGGCGGTGGACGGACAAAGGCGGCGGCGGCGGCGACGCACGACGACGGTTATCGGCATGGGGGGCGAGAGTGAGAGTGTGAGTGAGGGCCGGTCGTGTGCGTGGGGATAAGGTAGGTATAGTTGTAGCGCGTTTCCGAAATGCGCTACAGATAATCAGAATAGGAGTAGCGCATTGCACATAAACCGCTACTGCTAAGTGTAACTATACAAAAAATATGTCAATGCAAAAATACATTGGTCATCAATGATCTTTTTGTGTAAAATCTGAATTGTCAATATGAGTCCTATCCGGTAGGAACAGGAGAGGACTCATATTGGGGACACAGATTTTACACATAGAATTCAGTGAAGACTAACTGGTTGTGGTAGTTTCAGAAATAACATATTTAAGGTGGTAAACACCCTGTTCACGGAGCGAGGTGGGACTAAACTTGTGGGATGATCTTAGCAGTAGCGGTTTTCCCACAAGTGCACTGCTGCTAACTTCTATAGCAGCAGCGCTGTTCAATAAAGTGCGCTACTGCTATAACTAGCGGGGGGGCGAGGTCATGGCAATTATAGCAGCAGCGCCATTTGCCGTGGACGCGCTACTGCTATTTTCCTGTCAGCAGCGCGTTTCTCTAACACGCGCTGCTGCTAAATAGCAGTAGCGTGGTATTTTAGGGAGCGCTGCTGGTAAGATTCTGTGTATAGGCTTTTCCCTAGTAGTGCACGCACGTGCATAGACAGACAGACACCCCCACCCTCTCTTATTGATATTGCACTTGTACCCTCCGTTTGTCTAGCAGGCCTCTCCCACCATTTGTGAGACGCCACTCCACCACCAACCCTCCGACGCTCTACCTTTGTCTTTCTCCCAACCTTATTCCTCTGCTACACATATCCATGGATGCCGATCGATCTCCCTCAATACATAGCTAGGTCTCTCTCCTTCCCCACACATATACTAGTCGATCGGTTTCTGCCCCCTCCCCCCCCCCACACACACCGATAGTCGAATGTTGTAGGTAGGTAGTCATGCCACGGAGAAAAACTACACCTCTGCCCTCTCAAATTACAGTAGGCCAGCCGCCTTGTATCTTTGACATGGGCAAATACAAATTCGGTGGCACTCTTTATTGATCGCGCAGCCACACACTTCATACCTGTTTTCAATTCTATCATATCTCATGTTCATGACTCCGTTTCACACACATTGCATATGTTACGTTTTTCTGTTTGAGATATCATCAACACATTGCCTCTGTTTCGCACAAACCATCTCTCTCACACCCACCAATGTACGTACCTGCACCTAAAGAAGAGGTGCATGCAGGACGCACGTACTCACGTCTCGTTCCCGGCCACACCCGTGCAGGTACGCGGTGGAGTTTGTTTCTGTACGAAAAGGCAGCCCACGTGATAATTTGACGCGTGTAGCGGTTGTTTACTCGAAGGAGGGTCGGGTACCACGCCTAGACGAAAAAAAGTTTGACTTGACGCGTTAGTATTAAATAAATTTATATATTTCTCAATGTCACGTACAGAATATAAAACGATTGCCATGGGGAAAATGGAAAAATGGGTTTGTCTCTCGTCACACCATCTCTCTCAGCATTGGTCAGTGATCCGGCCACATCCCATCCGTCGGCGGAAAGGGAGGATGTGCATCGTCTCTCTGTTCGACAGTGTTGAGGCAGCACTTCCCATTCTGTAGTACCCGTCGTTCTCTCTAACCAAGCTCCAACGCGGTAGGGCCTTTGCCACTAGCTCACTGCCGCAATATGGGCAGATCCCGGCCACCGGCGCCCTCCTAGTAACATCCCGATGACCCTCAGGTACAGCTTCCTTTGGCCTTGCTCCACTGCCCATCTTCCCATGTTGCTGCATGTGGATCTTCTTTAGGTGTTTGCTTAAATCGTATCTCGGCCGGTGTACTTTCCATCTTGCAATCTTGTCCTCAAACCATTTTTGATAAACCACCATCTGCTATCTTTCCCTTATTACATGGATATGCTTCTTTTTTGTCGGCGTATGTGTCTTCAACTCGTGTTATTGGGCAGTAATTGTTTCCTTTCTACCTCCTTTTGCAAACAGGGCTATCCATTTTCACCTCGTTGCTATTGCGACCTTTTGGTGAACTGCACAAATCACTTTTTTCTTAAGAGTGTTTAGTGCAGTTCCGCCAAATGTCACACGGGCAACATTTTTACATTTCCGTGGGACTACAGAAAGGGAGATTGGTTTTGCTATCCTCCTCATCCAACTCTGTGCCTAATCTTCTCCAACAAGTAGTTTGTCCTAAAGAGAGATCGTAGAGGTGATCGGCTTCTATTTTTGTGATTTATGTTTCATCATCTAGTTCCACTATTATTGTAATCACACTAACTGAATATCTTTGCAAACAGGGATGGTCCGCTCGATTTTAGTGGAGCTGCACAAAATGATCGGATTGTGGTGTCCTCCATACACCTCTTTTTTTGCTACAGAGCTGGGTGAAACTAGCTGCCAAGCAATGAACATTGTGCCAAGAATGGAGCCATGCCTACGAACATCATCGATCAATTATATATTTTTCTTTATTTGTACACCTTCTCACAACTTTGTCTTCAGTTGTGATGTGAATATTGGCACTGATCTGCGAACCATTGAGATGCATTAGCTGCCATGGTAGTTTCATTTGTATATGATGGAATGTTGTAACGAGATAATCTTGAGGCAAGACACATGAATCCTAAGTTGAAACCTTTTCTTTTCCTGCGGGAACCAAAGTTGAAACCTTCATAGCATCACAGTACAATTTCATTAAAACTATGCATACATATAGACAAATCCTGAAGGATTGATAGCAATGCTAGAAACAATTCAACTTCGTTTCGCCAACATGTTGGACATCCTTCATCCGGCTCCACCTGCCATGCAGCAATATTGAGTGCACAACACAACTGCAGGGAAAGATTCACCCTGGTTGTTGCGCCGCAGTAGTAATGACTAGTGAGCAGTCAAATCACAGAGCCCCACCTTCGCCATAGTACGTTGCTTGGATGAAGCAACCATCATTTCTCTGTTCTTTGAATCTGCTGGTACTCCCATATTCCCATAGTATAATAAGTTGCTCAGGAAAATCAACCATCACTTCACCTTTCTCACAGTAAGTACTAGTACCTCCTTTTATTACTCTAGAAACAACCACACGCGAATATTGGACGGTAGCAGCACAGCAACTGAATAAAAAATTCTATAGTATGAGAATAACTTTGAACGTAAGCCATTGGTTCACTCTATCCAATGGTCGTAGTTGGAAAATCCAAACAAAACCAAGCATTGGATCAACTCTTTTAGCACTCAGATTGTTGCCGCCTGCTCAACCGCCTACCCACCTAGCCCACCTATATATCCGCTCACGTGTGATGACCATAGGAGCTATCCATTCAGATTGTATGTTAAAAAAATAAAGGTCGATAACTAATGCGGCACCTTGGGTCAACGCGGCCAGATCGCATTTTGCACGAGAATACACACCATGTTTCATTGACATGTGGTCCCGTTCCAACATGTCTGTGAGACGACGACGAGTCCTTTTCTACTAGTATTTCCGAACGGATGTGTAGGCCGGGGCGCCTCTTCGTGTAC
Source organism: Triticum aestivum (assembly GCF_018294505.1). Taxonomy (NCBI): domain Eukaryota; kingdom Viridiplantae; phylum Streptophyta; class Magnoliopsida; order Poales; family Poaceae; genus Triticum; species Triticum aestivum. The sequence continues at coordinate 113,733 of NW_025228109.1, forward strand.
CATGGCAAACTGGCAACCATCCATTGACTCTTCGCATTTCCCTCTCGATTTGGAACTGCTATCGCACGCTCTTCCTCCCTCCTCCATTTTCTTTCACCCTTCCTTATGCCATTGTTCGGTCGTCTTCTCCATGGAGGGAACAGGCCGGAAACGACCCCGTTTTTCTTGCCCGATCTGAAAGATGACGTGGTGGAGGAACTCATTGATCGGTGCGACATGATCTCCTTGGCTAGCATGGCAGGTTTGTTCAAGGCCATTATCGACTCAACTAATAACATCATTACAAGGAACCCAAGGGTCCAGGAGCAGTTTGATCTCCCCTATCTTCTTTGCCATGACCCTGATGACTGGCGCGGGGACGACGGAGGCCTCGTCTTGTGCAAGTTGATGCCGCTTGATAATGATACATGTGATGTTAAGACGCCATCACTTGAGGGCAAGGCTTGGGCAGGCGCAAATGGAGATTGGATTGTTTATATTGGGTACAACTGCGAGTGGGAACTTGTGAATGTGTACACTCGTCACCGGGTTCCACTTCCGAAAATCTCAGTAGACTTCCCAGAGGTTGAGCACACCGGTATTCTACGCACGTTCAAATACGATCATGGTGACTATCTTCTATGGAAGATAGCAATTTATCGAGTTCCCAACCGCTCTTGGAATTACACGAACTATGAAGTTGTTGCTATCTTCTTCAAGCTTGTTGCCGTCCTTCATGGTTCGACTTGATGGATATTGCTCAAAAATCAGTTTCTATACATGGATGTGTACTCTGATGCAATTCAATACGAGGGTCTTGTGTTTGCTTCCACCACTCATGGCACTGCTTTCGCATGGGATCCTCGTAGTTTCGGTACGTTTGTCTTCCACCATAATTATAATTGTTTCATCCACATGCATGCGGGTTAGCAAGTTTCCCTTTACTAATTCAACCTTCTTCTTGTGTTTCCAAGGTCATGTGAACATTCCACCTGATGACGAGGGTGATGATCACGAGGGTGATGACCAAGGGGGAGATGACGAGGGTGATGATCACGAGCATGAGGACGAGTAGGGCCAATATACTCAGTGGCACCTGTCAACTTATTCAGATGGATCACCCCTTCTTGTCTGTATACAGCCCACTACTGATGTTACTACTAAGGAAGGAGGTGTTGTCTCCCATGGTCGCACTCTCCGGACCTATTCCAACACCTGTTCCATGGTATTCGGGATGGATACTAGTGTGCTAGCGCCAACACCTTCTCCCTGGTACAGAATTGATAGTCTTGGAGAAAACTCGCTCTTCCTTGGACAAAACTATCCAATGATGGTGAAAGGCGATCCAACTACTGTTGACACAACCTTACTAGTACCATTTATGAGAAGCAACCGTATCTATACCTCAGACATTTTGGTGGTTCCCTACCCTGGTACTGATATAGTAGGACGCTTCAGCCTGGATGATCAGTCCTACGTTGGTCTCGAGATTGACAATAGATGGCCATTCCAGAGAATCACTTGTGGTTCATAGCAAGAGTTTGCAATGCCGAGGATTGGTTGAGTTGAAGTTCATTTCATTGCTTGTTATTTGTTGTGTGATGAAAACTTTAGTATTTATAATGTATCCTCGTTGTCGTTGTGGGTTGATGACCTATTGTATGTAATAAAATGATATGCCTGTGATAAACTTACTAAATTTATCAATGGCTTTGGAGTCGCTTCTCTGAGTGAGTGTTGCGATGAGGCAAAAAAATATTTTCTGAATACATAATTGTAGGTGCATTGCAATAGGTTATCGGATGAGGCCAATCAACAATAGTAGTACACTATTTTTACTAGCTTCACATGCTTCATGCCTTGGGCGGGTATTTTTACTATAGCTGCGAGGTACCCCTACTTATGTTACTCCCACTATGCCTAGTCTAAGGTTAGTAGGTGACCTTGCGCTTGGCTCTTTGCCTCTTCCGGAAGTCGATAGTTCTATAGTAGTACTTCTGGCAATCTGACACCAAATGAACTCTTGCACGTCACCGCTTGAAGAAAAAGTTTCTCCTCATGCTGCGAGCCACCGCGCACGCATTGGCGAGGGAGAAGGCGTAATCAAGCTTCTCGTCGTTCTGCGCGTTAAAGGGACACATCAAATTTATTTAGTACATACTCTCTCCAAAAATGGGCTGGCCATGTCATGGCTACCGTCCCGTGCTCCGTCGTTGAGTACGTATACTATTCACGTGCCATTGAGGAGAAAAAATATTGCGTAGTAGTAGGTGCGATCGAAGTGCACGACTCACTTAGGCACTGCTTATCTGATAATATCCATTTTCTTGCATGACACATGCATCTTGATGCTAGATGTCTCGCGTGTTGACAAAAGGATGAACAAAGCTCACGTAAAAGAAAAGAGTTGAAGAACATAGATTCCCAACGACCGAGAAGGAGCAAGGAACCTCGCGGTGGAGCGTCTACAAGGAACCTTGTGCATTTTCCCCTGTTTTTTGCCGCCTGCCCACCTATAAACAACTAAAAAAACATGAACTCTTCGGTAACCACTAGAAACGATACATCAGGATGCTAAGTTGAAGATGATTTATAGTTTATATTGATAACCACGCAACAAGCCACGCATGTACAGGACGCATGCAGACACGCATGTACACATGCCAATGCACTAGCTCCATCCAATCCAACTCATGCACATACACGCACAGCATGGAGCACACAATGCACGTACACAATGCATGCATGCACACACACTCAGCCGCAGAATGCACGTGAATAACACATACATGCGCACACACTCGGTTGCATGGAGGCGTGCGCCATCTGCGATGATGTCCGGTTCGTCATGCTACGGCGAAGCTCGCACACAACGGCGCCTACGCATCTCTTGCAGCACAACTTTGCCGTCGTTGATCAATGACTAATCGGAGACGAAGACGACCGCAGCCTCGGCCTTAGAGCTTGCACCGATGGAAAAAACATGCATGCACACGAGCACGTACGGAGTGCCCACGACGTCGTGCGTCCCCAGTCGCCTCTACTCCTTCTTGGCCCAACATCTCTATAAACCGGAAAGGAGGGAGTAGTAACATAGGCTAGTGTCATATGCAGAGTATGGGAGCACATGATATTTCCCCATCCGGACCAATCCCAAGTTGGCTTCTCACCTTCTTGGCCCAACAAAAACCCCTCCTCCCCCCCACGGGTGCTTCCCGCCCGGCGCGAGCTGAGCCCGCTGCTCCACATTGATGGCAAGTTAGGGTGACGCGACCTCTCACTGCTTTCGCCGTTGAAGCGGCGTGCAGACCGAGGGCACCGCCTGCTGCATGCCCGGCATTTCAGACTACACAGTGGAGAGTAACTTTAGGGCAACTACTACAATTAGATGACATAAGCAGGTTATCAGGATTTAAATATAGTATTTGTGCTTAGTTGAAGGAGAGAGAAGAGGAGATAGAAGAGAAGCAGATTGTAAACTTGTAGCCGATTGTAGTAGGAGCCCCAACATACTTTGTGAGACAAAAGGTGGGGCCATTATTAATGTTATAGTATTTATACTAAAGGGACTAACGGACGCCTTAATTACTCCATTTTTTGAGACAAGCCTTGGTGGGGCTATTATTAACCTGGACGTGGGGTTTGGGGGCCAAAGGCCTAGTATTATACTTGGTCTTACTCGCACGACCGACCTGACATGCTCTACCCTAGCCACCGCTATATCATATGGTTTCGCACCAGATCTTAGCGCCGCCATGCAATTCTTCTCTAGCCCTCCTTCCGGCGTGCACCGCGAGAAGGGACAGCAGTCCTCCGAACCTTGCCTTTCGTGATAATGTACGGGAGAGGGGCGATCAGGTTTTTGGGGAGCACACTCCTCAACGACAGCCTTCTTCCCCGACCTCGGTAACCTCTTAATCAACGACATGAGTGACAACATCAACCACAGCGGTTCTGCTCCTGCTGTACAGTATGTGATTTTGTCCTCCTAATTTAGTCCACATCATAACTTTGATGTTTGCAATTGTCGTCATGATCTATTTACTGCTGATTCGGATTAAATCTCATAGTAAATTTCTCATATATTCAACAATCCCATCCAAAAACCTGATTATAGGCAATTTACTCCAATCTGTTTTGCTGCGCTTTTGAAGCCGCCTACTTTTAAGGGGGTGCAATATAAAAGGTGGCACACAAGAGTAGTATATTGGTTTCACATCATGTACTGCTATGACGCCACTAAGGTTAAGCCTGAGGGCGTTCTTAATCCTACACAGTAGGAAGCTTTTGAGAACATGGATACCCTATTCAAAGCTGCCCTGCTGAGTGTTCTTGAAGATTCCATTGTGGATTCATATATGTCGTTTTACAGCGGCAAATAAATGTGGGCTGCGCTCGAGGCCACGTTTGGGCCCTCGGGCGCTGGCAACGAGTTGTACGTCATGGAGCAATTCTGTGAGTGCAAGATGACTGATGAGTGCTCTATTGTTCATCAGACTCATGAGATATAGTCACTCTCTAAGGAACTTGAGTAATTTAAGTGTGTGTTGCCGGACAAATTTGTTGCTGGGACCATCATTGCCAAGCTTCCACCTTCATGGAATGATTTTGCTACTTCTCTGAAAAACAAGAGACATGATTTTTCTATTTTGGATCTCATTAGCACTCTTGATTTTGAGGAGAAGGCGAGAGCAAAAGACACACATGCTCGGGTCGCTAAAGGAGCTTCTAGTGCCCACATGATACACGAGAAGAACTTCCAGCCCAACCAGGCACAAAACAACAAGAACAAATCTCAGGGGAAAGGCAAGTTTGATGCGAAGAACAAGCCGTCACATTCTACCAACTTCAAGAAGAATTCTCATAACGGGAAGGGATACAAACCTCAATTTTGGTAGCACTGCACAAAATTTATATGGCTGCATCTACCTGCTGTCAGCTAACCTCATGGTGCTTCGGGTATTCCTACATTCGTAACTAGGTACAATGACCACTGCAAGATGAAATTAGCTCATTCGTATGTTGACTTGCTGAATGCAGTGCGGAACGATCCTGTCATGTGTGGAGGAGAAAACAAGCAGTGTAGCCAAACATGGAAATCAACCAAGGACTTATGAAATTATATATAATCTTCCTCAGGCAGGTCAATATCCCCTTCGTCCACACGATTGTGTTTTGTCGTGCCGAGCTATTGATATGTGCTACTATTTTGCAACACTGTTTAAGTATCGCTGCCGTTTCCTATCTTTTTAGATTCATGACAATGAAAATGATTTCAGGGGAACTGCACAATATGGACTCATGTTGAGTCATCTCTATTGCCTCATGTGTTTGCTGCAAATGTGTCAGCATCAAGTTCAACGCAAAAGAAGAGAGCGGTTCTTGGGAATAAGCAAGTAGTTCGTGCAGCGGGCCTTATAAACACGAACAACTCGCTCTCCCGCTTCCGTCTCCCCCCAATCCCCCCCGCTCCCCAATCTTCCTCACTCGTCTAGAAAACCCCCGCTCACCTTCTTCCTCACTCATACAGAAAACACCTGCTCCTCTTCTTCCACTCCTACAGAAATCCCCAACCCTCCTTCTTCCTCACTCGCACTGCCACTACGCTCCTCTCTGGCTACTCTTCTCAAACTTGTGAGCTTGGCACGACGCCCACAAGGAAAATGGAGTCCACTGGCCCCAGCGCCAAGAAGGTGAGGCTCCCGCCAGTGGCGACGCCGGTTGTAGATCCCGCACCCGGTAGCGCTGGGAGAACTAG
>NW_025228109.1:119765-195485 GCF_018294505.1 Triticum aestivum
TCTCCGGTGGACCGCATCAGCGATCTCCCCGAAGTCATCCTGGAGGAGATCATATCGCTTCTCCTCACCAAGGATTGCTGCCGCACACAAGTCCTCTCAACTCGGTGGCGCCCTCTATGGCGCACCGCGCCCCTCAATCTCGACAATCGTCAGATATCTCTCCTTCCTGAATTTGATCTTCTTAGAGCCATCATCTCTTCTCACCAGCAGGGTCCCGTTCAATGCCTCTGCATCCCGACACGCTACCTGCTGTCCATACCCGGCACGGTGGACGCTTGGCTGACATCCCCTGAATTCGGAAAACTCCAGTAGTTTGAGTTGTACCATTACCACAAAAGTTCTAGACCACGAACACACCAACAATTCATGCCCACGCCACCGTTGTCCATCTCACGGTTTTCCTCCTCTCTCCACACCGCCACCTTTGCCCGGTGCCATCTACCAGATGATTTGGTACAAATGCTTCGACTCCCACTGCTAAAAAAACTTTTGCTTGTGGTGGTTTATCTGTTGGAGGCCTCACTGCATAGCATCATCCACTCCAGTTTCCTTGCCCTAGAGCGCTTGCTGATTGTTTTGGGAATAAAAATCAGTATCAGTTGTCTCCAAATAAAGTAGACTCACCTTAAAAGCATTGGAATTTGTTTTGAAGGACAGCAGCTCATCATCGAAGATGCCCCTTCAGTTAAAAGGTTGCTCCTTGATAATTGTTACAGACCTTCACAAATAACTGTCGTCTCTGCGCCCAAACTAGAGACCTTGGGTGTAATTCGTGACCCGTTTAATGATCACAAGGAGTTGGTGTTTGGCTCCTCACTTTTTAAGGTGCTGTATATTATCATCTACACATTTGTAATCATAAGCTACATTTTTCATTTGTGCGCATAAGTTTTATATCATCTTGGAGTACACTTTGGGTACTAATATTACATTATATGCTCAATGAAGAGTTTGTCCATTGATAGCCTATCAATGCTGCAGGATTCTGTCAAGATCATATATATCAGAATGTTTAGTTTTGATCTGAACATAATTATTGGCTTGTTGTGATGCTTTTGATCTCTGGAGAATTTATATATAGAGATGATGATTTCATACACATTGAGAGCCAGTATATATTGTACTAGAATTAATTATTCAGTTGTCGTTCTTTCGACTTACTCTTTTTTCAGACCTTAACTATTTCCAATCGTCATATCTACTTAAGCAGAACCACATGGAGCAAAACATATAACCAATCAGTGGTGTAATAAGCACCAGGATTTTCTTAGTTCTCATGACATTCGTTTGAGGACAATAACAATGGAAGGATATGCATCCAACCAGGCAAACAGAAGCTTTGTCACATTCTTCCTGTTGAATGCGAGGTTATTATTGTCCATGAGGCTTAATTTTTACCGCAAGAGATTTCTCATGGAAGGACATGTTGAACAGCAAAAAAAGAAGTTTCGGGTGGACAAATGGGCTTCTAAACGTTCTCGGCTTCTATTTACAACAAGTTGTAGCCATTCTGAAATAAAATTTTTTGCACAGGATATTGATTTATCAGACTTATCCATTTGTTTGTGACTGCAAAAAAGAGTGGTTGGGTTAGATGTTACTTCCATGTTCAATCTGGGTTTTGTCTAAAAATTTGATGAACAATTAATCCTTGGGCTTTTTGTACCATTTGTATGCTTCAGTTGCATGTTGTTGCCCTCGTACTGCCCTCCACCTGCCACTACACTGCCGCATCTTCCACGGTTGTTGTTTGTTCCCGTCTAAGGCCTCGCCGTCGTTCTCCGCCTTGGTTCGCTCGCTGTGCCCACCGCCATCTGGCGTTGTCAACATGGTCAACAACCAAGAGGAATCTGGAGATGACTGTACGTGGAGAGGCTGACGGTGGGGACCCACCAGGGTCATTGCATTTCGCAAGCAGGTGCCTCGTTATTACAAGCCAAAAAAGTACTTCCTCCTAATTGTTTGACAACTAGGTCCCACGCCATTGTCAATGTAGTCAATAAAGGAGAAAATTACACAACAAGAAGATAACACCAGGGACCCAGCAGCTCGCCCAGATGTTTTTTAGATTCAGAGACGAAGCTCAACTGCATGCTCTGCAGGGTCTCTGGCCCGTCTAGCCCACGCTTACGCTTTATTTAAGCACATGACGAGCCCAGTTGATATATTTTTTCTTTCTAAAAATGGCTAGCCCAGTTCTTTTTTCTTTGGAGAATACCAAAACCGAGGCCTACTTGCTTTTCTCAGCTCTGCTGGGCTGCAAATCTTTCAAGAGAGGAGGGATGTAAGTAGTAAGAAATGGGCTTCCCCAAAAAATGGGCTATAAGTTGTAAGAAATGGGCTGTAAATTTTTAAACCAAAGCCGACCGGCAATTGCATTAAAATATCATTTTTTCAGGATTTCTCTCCTCTCTACTCTTATAAAAACCAAAGCCAACTGGCAATTACATTACAATATCATCTTTTCTCCCACAAGATAAACTAGTCATACAAATGCATCTTCATGTTCCGTGCAACGAATGGGCATCTTGCTAGTTAAGATTTTAAATTTCATTCATTTTTTTACAGAGAATTGTTTTTTGAATTTTATTTTGATATAATTTTTTGAAAAATATTTTTAACGTGACCCAAAATTTCATGATTAAAAGTGTTCAGACCCCACCGAAATATGCAAAATTTCGTTGAATTTTTTAGCAGTGCCCAGAATATATGGTCTGTAATGCTAATAAAAAGAATATGGGCTTCGAATATCCTTAAGAATTAGCAAATGGGCTGTAAATTGTTGAAAATAATGGCTAATGGGTTGTATGCTATTATCCGATCTTCTTGCTCTAGCCGCCCAAACCAACACCGGCGGGACTGCCTGCTCCCTCCTCCCATGGCTGGCTGTGCTGCCACCAGGCCATCCCTCTAACTACCCACACATCCCATTATTTTCCGGTGATGTCAGCCTCACCCGCAGCCGACCAATCAGCGCTCGTACTCCCATCAGCGTGGGCATCCGTTGCAGTGGCTTCGCCGGCTTTGGGTGGTTCCCTTCCTAGGCCTCGCCCTCGTCCATCGCGTTTGTGCTTTCGGCGCGGTGAGGTCAACATAGTAAACAAACAACAACCATCGGAAGAGGCTGACAGTAGGGGCCCACACAGGGAAATGCCTCCTCATTACGCGCAAAATAATGATTCCTCCACTTGATAGCTGGGACCCACCGGAAGGGCCTTTGTATTTCGTGAAAAAAATGTTCCCCCCGCTGTCACCTCGAACCCACCAGAAATGCCTGCTTCTTATGCACACAAAAATGAATACTCACCCTGCTAGCTGGGACCCACCTTGGTGGGAGACTAACTTGTGGGCCTACTAAGTTGACGGGGACGGAGGGCTTTGTCAACTTAGTCAGTATGAACGATTCTAGCTCCAGTGACCATATGATGTCCATCCAACGGCCGTAGTGCTTCTTCAACCTCTGGTCTTCGTGCTCCAGCCGCCCAAAGCAGCGCCGGTCGTGCCGCATGCTCCTGCCTCCCGTGGTCAGCTGTGCTGCCGCAGAGGCCTCATCACCCCCTACTATTCCCACCGCTGGCCAGGCCCTGCGGCGACGGCAGCCTCAAACCGCAGTTGAACCAGTGAACCCTCGTAATCCTCTCCGCGCGGGCTTCCACTGCCATGTCTTCCCTGGCTCCGCATTGTCCCCTTCCTAGGCCTCGCCGTCGTCCACCGCCCTCATGCTCTTGGCACGGCGTGGTCAACGTGGTCAAGGAATGACTTCCATGGGAAGAGTACTATACATGGAGAGTCTGATAGCTGGGTCCACGGTGGCCGCAAGGAAGTGCCTCCTTATTATGCGCAAAATAATTATTCCTCCACCTGACAGCGGGGACCCACCGGACGGGCCATCGTATTTCATGAAAAAAACATTCCCCCCTGACAGCTGGGACCCACCAGCTACATCTTCGCACGCAAGGAAGTGTGTCCGGGCAAAAAACGATTCGCCCCCTTACTGCTTGGACCCACCAGCTTCATCTTCGCACGCAAGGAAGTGCCTGATAGTCAGGACCCACCTGGTCGAAGCGTATGTAGCGTTGTCATTCTGGTCTCGAACATGTAAGTACATACTGGTCGATGTAGAGGCGTGCACGTGTTATAGTAGAGGCACACACATGTCGTAGTAGAGGCGCGCATGTAGCATGTACACGTACGTACAGCGGCCAGTGTGCAAGAAAGAAAATATGGACACGTACATACATATGGACGGGGCCTCGAACGCCTACTCGCGCATACGTATGGCCAGGGCTCGTGTACATGGCTGGGTCGGAACGGAGAAACTGCACCGTCGTCATGTTCATGGGGAGGCAACGGAATGCATCATGTTCATCGGGAGGCAACAGAATGAGTCGTGTTCTTCAGGAGGCAGCGGAACGCGTGGGAGCCAACCGGCTTGGACGGAACAGCCGATGGAAATGGGGGCTCGCGGACCACAGAATGGAGGAAACGACCTTGTGTTTGACCGGCCACGTTTGAAACAGGATCCTGTTCATCTGGAGGGGTCTGGTGTACCGCAAAACGGAGGAAACGGACTTGTGTTGGACCTCCTACAGTCGAAACAGGGTCCTGTTGAGCGGGAGGGGTGTGGTGTACCGCAAACGGAGGAAACAGACTTGTGTTGGAGCGCTACGGTCGAGACGGGGGTCCTGTTCATCGGGAGGGGTGTGGCGTACCGCAAAACGGGACTCCATGGGATACTGTTCATCTCCACCATCGACCTCCTCCAGCCTCCACGGGCTACTGTTCATCCACCATCGACCTCCTCTATCCTCCACCTGTGACTGTTCATCCACGGGCTCCCGTTCATCCAGCCTCCACCGCGCGCTACTCCACCGGCTACTGTTCAACTATCCCTCTCCACGGGCTCCTCTTCAAGCACCCCTCCACCGGCTACTATTCATCCACCCCTCCACTATCTACTATTCATGAGCCCTCCACGGGGTCGTACTGTCCATCAAGCCCTCCACGGGGTCCTGTTCATCCAGCCCCAACCGGTTCGATCGATCGGGGTCCTGTTCATCCAGAGGCAACACAATGGGGTCCTGTTCATCCACGCCCACCAGGAACTGTTCATCCAAACCCCCCAGCAACGCTCACTGTTCATCCAGAGGCAGCATCGATCAGCTTTAGTTAGCAGCAGTAGTGAAGGAATCACTCGATCGGGTTCAGTTAACAGCCATCGACCGATCGCTCGGGTTGAGTAACACATAGCCTATAGTGCAATCGCTCGGGTTCAGTTACAGCCCAACGCCTCACACCCACGCGCGTGCGTGTATGAGAGAAACGCGCAAACCTCCATGCATCGCTCGGCCCCGACCACCCACTGTAACCGGGAAGACCCCGATATTTTCCTCACCCTCGCTTCTACCATGGTTTTTTCCGTCATGGATGACCCAAAGAATGTCATGCAGCTGCATCTCTGGCCCGCCCAGGATGAAAAGCCCATTTTCTGTCATGATTTTTTGTCATAGAAGTAGGAGCCGACCACATCTATGATGTTACCGGGTTTTGTCACAATTATCGTCATAGAAGTGCCATAAGTATGACAAAAAAATCCGTTCGGCCCAAAATGTCACGGATGCGTCTTTTTTGTAGTGTTGTTCAAACCGAGAGGACTGTGTTCTCAAATTGTTACTAGAATTGCAACTAATCATTTTGTATTAAAGCTATGATTTATGGACAAATCTTGCTATTTCTGATGCATGATATTAATCTACCAAAATGCTGCCATGGCCATGCTGTTATGTTAACTTGATGATGTTAATCCATTGCTACCATGCTGCTATGTTGACAAAAGTTAATTTGCCATGCCCATTGCCATGCCTTCCTTTGTTAACTTAATTTCAGTTTACTTGATCATGCAGGTGGTCGTGCTGAAGGTGTCCCTTCACTTCAAAGTGTGCGCCGACAAGGTGAAGAAGCACCTCTCCAAGATGGAAGGTGAGCACCAACATCTCTGAAAGTTTGGTGACAAAATAATGCATCTTGAATCCTGGGAAGACCAGTTACTTACTAATAATCTTTCATTGAAGGATATGGTACAACAATGCAACAATTTGAATTTGTATTCACATTCAATTAATGACTTGTCTTATTGTATGCAATTGAAACATACCCATATAAAACAAGTATGTTCCATGCAGCATTTTTACTGTTTTACTCAACTTGTTTCCTTTGTTACTTGATACATACTACCTCCGTCCCATAATAAACCATCAAATGTACTCCTGGGAGGGATAAACATCTTTTTTAGAACATGGGTTGAAGCAGACTATAATTGCTTACTGAGAATATGAAAATGAGATATTCTATTTGCTAATAAGAAGATAGCATTGTGTTAAATCCAGTACTGATGATTGTTTTCATTCCCATATAAACTAGTTAATGATGGTGATTTTGTACTAGCATATAAACTTGTTTTTCTTGTCACTTGATACATACTTAGCTTGTACTTGAAGTTATGGGTTAATGCTGATAATTTTGTTCTACTTGTATCCATTGGTACCCGCATCATCGAGCGCACGGATGCAATAGTGGCAAGAAGATCATGGTTGTGTGCATCATCAAGCGCACCATGGCGAGCATCCACCTCCTCACAATGGCAAGAAGAGCAGGTGCCTAGTTTGTAATCGCTGTTGAAGGAGCTCCATGCTGAAGAACATAACACTTGTAGAGCTTGTAAAGTACCATGTTATTGAACTTGTGGAGCATGTAACTGTGACTGCCATACTGTTGTTACACTTGTAGAGCTTGCAAAGTGTATGTTAGAGCTTATTATGTGTTATTTGTACAACAGCAGCTCTGTACTAACTCTGGCTGATAATATTTGAAGTATTTTGTGTGTTTTCTATGTGCCAATTTAAATATTGTGTATTTATTTATGTTAAATTGGAAAATGAAGAATATGACACTAACAGCAAGGACCCACCTGACTAGTGAACCCATTTTATAAAAAAAGTAAACTGAAACTATTTAGACAAAAAGCCCACGACCCAAAAATAAAAAGGTTTCAATGTTGGGCTTGGTCCATGAAGCCGACAAAAAATTCATAGGAAAAAATATATAAATGGGTTGAATTAATGGGCTCGGCCCATATAGACATCAAATTGGACCGGGCTGATTCTTATCCATGTCAGCTTGCCACGCTGGATCCTATGTGGCCTGGGGAGGCTGCTAGTGACCAAAAATTTGGTCAAAGAACCAACGACCTTTTACATATCACAAAGAAGGTCGTGAATTCCAGTTTACGGCCATCAGCTTTTGACCATCTATTTTTGGTCACAAAAAATTCGCAAATGAAAAACATTGACCTTTCAGTGACCAATAGTGATGGTCGCAAGTTGACATATTTCTTGTAGTGAGTTCTCATACAACAACAGTTACCAAGCCAGTTGAAGATGGCCCCTGTCGAAGCCTTGTATGTAAGGAGGTGCAGGACACCATTGATGTGGGATGAACTTGGACACCGGCAACTGTTCAGGCCAGACTTAATCAGAGGGTCTGAGGAGAAGGTCAAGTTGATTCGAGATAGAATCAAGGTAGCTCATTCCATGCAGAAGTGTTATGCCGATAGTAAACGCAAGGAGGTAGCCTACGAAGTCAAAGATATAGCATATCTTCGTGTCTCACCACTTCGAGGAGTTAAACGGTTTGGAGTCAAAGGAAAGTTAGCCCCTTGATTTGTAGGACCATACCGAGTTTTGGAACGTATGGTTGAAGTTGCCTACAAGTTGGAGTTACCCGAAGGTTTGTCAAGAGTTCATGAGGTGTTTCACATTTCCCAGCTGAAGAAATGCCATGCAGAGATGGCCGATATTCCTCTGAGAGATACAGTGCCCCTGGAAGCAATTCAGTTGGAGATTGACCTGGCCTATGAGGAGAAACCCATCAAGATTCTCGAGTTTGCCAATCGAGTTACATGCAGCAAGGTCATCAAGCTTTGCAAAGTTAAGTGGAGCCACCATACCGAGGAGGAAGCCACTTGGGAGCAAGAAGAGTACCTCCGAAAATACCACCCACACCTTTTTGCTAGCCAACCCGAATCTCGAGGTCTAGATTCATCTTAAGGGGGGTAGGTTTGTAACATCCCAATTTTCAATTTGGATGTTATTCGTTAGGTCATCATATGCATTCATAATTTATGCATCTTTGAATTTGTTTTATTTGGAGTTTTGGTCCTAGAAACCTTCAGCAACTCAAGGACCAATGGAGAGAGTTGGATGTTTTCACAAAAATACATTTTTGAATTTTCAAATTTGGCAAATTGGATCAAAGAGATTTTATTCGAAATTATTTTTCCAATTATTTTGAAATAAATAAATAATGAGAGAAGATAATATGACTTCTTCGAAACAGCGGGAAATATTGGAAATTTATTTTTTAATAAAATATATTTTATTTGAATTTTTATTCGGCTGCATTTTATTTCTCTATTGTTAAGTTCAACTTGACCACTAGACTGAGGATGATAGGGTGATGCAATTCTATGGTTAACATCATACTTAGCAAGCATTTACCGGAAAGCACCATGAATAAAGTGTGAACCACCATCAGTCATTAAATAGGGACTCCAAACCTTGGGAATATAACTTCCTAAGCATTTTAATAGAGGTGTTGTCATCATCACTACTAGTTGGAATAGCTTCTACCCACTTAGTAAAATAATCAACAGCAACCAAAATATGTGTATACCCATTAGGGGAAGGAAAAGGTCCCATGAAACTCCAAACATCAAATGGTTCAACAGGAAGTGAATAATTCATAGGCATTTCTTGATGCTTACCGATATTACCTATTCTTTGACATTCATCGCAAGATAAGACGAACTTACGAGCATCCTTGAAAAGAGTAGGCCAATAAAACCCAGATTGCAATACCTTGTGAGCAGTTCTGTCTCCCGCGTGATGCCCTCCATAAGCTTCAGAGTGACATTTCTAGAGGATTTTTCACTGCTCATGCTCAGGTACACAACGTCTAATAATACCATCTACTCCTTCTTTATAAAGATGTGGGTCATCCCAAAAGTAGTGTCTTAAATCATAGAAGAATTATTTCTTTTGTTGGTATGTAAAGCTAGGTGGTAAATATTTAGCAACAATGTAATTAGCATAGTCAGCATACCAAGGAGTATTATGAGAAACATTTCTTGCAGCTAACTGCTCATTAGGAAAACTATCATCAATAGGTAGTGGGTCATCAAGGACATTCTCTAACCTAGACAAGTTATCGGCTACGAGGTTCTCTGCTCCTTTCCTCTCAGTGATATGTAAATCAAATTATTGTAGCAAGAGAACCCATTGACTAAGCCTAGATTTAGCATCTTTCTTTTCCATAAGATATTTAATAGCAGCATGATCGGTGTGAACAATAACTTTAGAGTCAACAATGTAAGATGTAAATTTATCACAAGCAAACACCACTGCTAAGAATTCTTTTTCAATTGTAGCATAATTTCTTTGAGCATTGTATTGAGTTTTACTAGCATAATGAATAAAATTTAGTTTCTTATCAACTCCATGTCCTAGAACAGCACCAACAATATAATCACTAGCATCACACATAATTTCAAAAGGCGAGTTCCCATCAGGTGGTTGAACAATAGATGCAGTAATTAAGGCTTTCTTGAACAATCATCATCAAAGACAAAAGGAACATCCTTTTGCAAAAGATTTGTAAGAGGCCTAGAAATTTAGAAAAGTCTTTGATAAATATCCTATATAAATCTCCTATAGAAATCCGTGTTGTAATATAACTTTTCTTGACCATAGTTGAAACATTAACATGTTCCTTCATCGTAACAGGGAAAGGTGGTTTCTCAATATAAGCAGTAGGAACAACTGGATCAACATTATAAATGATAGTTTCCTCTTTAGCTAGTACCGGTTCTTTAGTTTCTTCTTTAATTAATAGGTGGGTGATATTTAAACCACTTCTCCTTAGGGAGATCAACGTAGCAAAAGATTCAAAAAAGGAGGCCGCTATCTCAGAGTCAAGTCCATATTTGGTGCTACACTTTTGAAAAGCATCGGTATTCATAAAAGATTTAACACAATCAAACTTGAGCTTAATACCTGACTCTTTACCTTCATCGAGTTCCCAATCTTCAGAGTTGCGTTTAATTTTTACCAAAAGATCCCACCAGAATTCAATAGTCTTCTTCATAAAAGAACTAGCACAAGAACTATCAAACATGGATCGATCATTACGAGAAAGCCGAGCATACAAATTCTGCATAATTATTTCTCTTGAGAGCTCATGATTGAGGCATGAATATAACATTGACTTAAGCCTCCCCAAGCTAGAGCGATGCTTTTTCCTTCACGAGGCCAAAAATTATATATGTAATTCCGATAATGATGAACTAGATGCATAGGATAATTGTTTTGGTGAAACTCCAATTTCAATCGATTCAAATTCCAAGATCCAATATCATCGCATAGCCTATACCACGCCAATGGTTTTACCTTCAAAGATAAAGGGAAAACATTCTTCTTAAATTCATCTCTGGGTAAACCTGCAAGCTTAAACAATCCACAAGTTTCTTCCACATATATCAAGTGCATATTTCAGGATGTTCGGTTTCATCTCCTGCATAGTATTCGCTAGCAGTTGTTCTATCGTACCCGAAGGAATTTCATATTCAATATTTTCAGTAGGTGCAGTATGTTGAGGAGTAACTAATTGTAGTTCCGGTCAAGGTGAAGATACCCTGAACAAACCCCTCAAAGGATTGTTTTCCATAGTAACAAGTGAATTTTTCCTTACCAAGAGCACTTCACTCTCCGGCAACGGTGCCGGAAAAGAGCCTTGATGACCCAAAAGTATAGGGGATCAATTGTAGTCCTTTCAATAAGTAAGAGTGTCAAACCCAATGAGGAGCTAAAGGAAATGACAAGTGGTTTTCAGCAAGGTAATGTCTGCAAGGGCTGAAATTGTAAGTAGCGAGTAGTTTGATACCAAGATAATTTGTAATGAGCAAGTAACGGTAACGATAACAAAAGTGCAACAAGGTAGACCAATCCTTTTGAGGCATAGGACAGGCCAAAATGGTCTCTTATGATAAGCAAAGCGTTCTTCAGGGTACACGGGAATTTCATCTTGTCACTTTCATCATGTTGATTCGATTCCTGTTCACTACTTTGATAATTTGATATGTGGGTGGACCGGTGCTTAGGTGTTGATCTTACTTGAAAAAGCCTCCAACTTATGATTAACCCCCTGCAAGCATCCGCACCTAGGAGAAAAAATATTGAGAATAAGTTCTAACCATAGCATTAAACTTTTGGATCCAATCAGTCCCTTACGAAATAGCGCATAAACTAGGGTTTAAGCTTCTATCACTGTCGCAACCCATCACCTAATAACTACTCCACAATGCATTCCCTTAGTCCCGAATAAGGTGAAGTGTCGTGTAATAGACGTTCGCATGACACCACTAAGGGAATCACAACATACATACTATCAAAATATCGAACACATATCAAGTTCACATGATTACTTGCAACATGATTTCTCCTGTGACCTCAAGAACAAAAGTAACTACTCACAAGTGATAAACATGCTCAAGATCAGAGGGGTATTAAATAGCATATTGGATCTGAACATATAATCTTCCACCAAATAAACCATACAGTAATCAACTACAAGATGTAATCAACACTACTAGTCACCCACAATTACCAATCTATAGTTCTGGTACACAGATTGAACACAAGAGATGAACTAGGGTTTGAGAGGAGATGGTGATGTTGAAGATGTTGATGGACATTGCCCTGCCCAAGATGGGAGAGTTGTTGGTGGTGATGATGATGATGATTTCCCCCTCCCGGTGAGAAGTTCCCCCAGCGGAATCGCTCCTCTGGAGGGCAAAAGTGCTCCTGCCCAAGTTCCGCCTCAAGACGATGGTGCTTCGTACTGAAAGTCCTCCTCTGATTTTTCCTAGGACAAACTAACTTATATACCAGAAGATGGGCACCTGAGGTGGGCTAGGCTAAGAACAACCCACCAGGGAGCACCTGGGGGGTAGTGTCTTGTGCTCACCATGTGGCCTCCATCCGGTGGTTATTTGCTCCAGTATTTCATAAATATTCCATAAAAATCATCATGAAGTTCCAGCTCATTTGGAGTTGTGCAGAATAGGTGGCCTGGCGTAGCTTTTTCAGGTCCAGATTTCCAGTTGCCGGAATTCTCCCTCCTTGAGTGTACCTTGCACATTATGAGATAAAAGTCATTAGAATTACTCCACAAAGGAGTATTATGCATAACACATTATAAATCATAGTAGGTAAACATGATGCAAAATGGACGTATCACTCCAAGAATTTTATTTCTATATCACTGATAGAAAAGGAGCAGAGAACCTCATAGCTGATAACTTGTATAGGTTGGAGAATGTTCTTGATGACCCACTACCTATTGATGATAGTTTTCCTGATGAGCAGTTAGCTGCAATAAATGTTTCTCATAATACTCCTTAGTATGCTGACTATGCTAATTACATTGTTGCTAAATATTTACCACCTAGCTTTACATACTAACAAAAGAAATAATTCTTCTATGATTTAAGACACTACTTTTGGGATGACCCACATTTTATAAAGAAGGAGTAGATGGTATTATTATACGTTGTGTACCTGAGCATGAATAGGGACAAATCCTATGGAAACGTCACTTCGAATCTTATGGAGGGCATCATGCGGGAGACAGAACTGCTCATAAGGTATTTCAGTCTGTGTTTTATTGGCCTAATCTTTTCAAGGATGCTCGTAAGTTCATCTTATCTTGTGATAAATGTCAAATAATAGGTAATATTGGTAAGCATCAAGAAATGCCTATGAATTATTCACTTGCTGTTGAACCATTTGATGTTTGGAGTTTTGATTACATGGGACCTTTTCCTTCCTCTAATGGGTATACACGTATTTTGGTTGATGTTGATTATGTTACTAAGTGGGTAGAAGCTATTCCAACTAGTATTGCTGATCACAACACCTCTATTAAAATGCTTAAGGAAGTTATTTCCCAAGGTTTGAAGTCCCTAGACATTTAATGACTGATGGTGGTTCACACTTTATTCATGGTGCTTTCTATAAAATGCTTTCTAAGTATGATGTTAACTATAGAATTGCATCACCCTATCATCCTCAGTCTAGTGGTCAAGTTGAACTTAGCAATAGAGAAATAAAATTAATCTTGCAAAAAGACTGTCAATAGGTCCCGGAAGAATTGGTCTAAGAAATTTGATGATGCACTTTGGGCGTATAGAACAACATATAAAAATCCTATGGGTATGTCTCCTTATAAAACGGTTTATGGAAAATCTTGTCATTTGCCTCTTGAGTTAGAACATAAAGCTTACTGGGCAATCAAAGAACTAAACTATGATTTTAAACTTGCTGGTGAAAAGAGGTTATTTGATATTAGCTCATTAGATGAATGGAGAACCCAAGCTTACAAAAATGCCAAGTTATTTAAATAAAAAGTTAAAAGATGGCATGATAATAGAATCCAAAAGTGTGAGTTCAAAGTTGGAGAATATGTTCTTTTGTAGAACTCTTGTGTCATATTCTTTACATGAAAACTCTTCTCCAAATGGGAAGAACCCTATGTTATCGAGGAGGTTTATCAGTCTGGAGCTATCAAAATAAATAATGCCAAAGGTACTAACCCGAGGGTTCTTAATGGTCAATGAATAAAACATTATATCTCAGGTACGCCCATTAATGTTGAAAGCAATATTATCCAAACTATGACACCGGAAGAACACATCAAAGATACCTTCCAGAACACTCCAGAATCGTCAAAAAGAGGAGGTACGTGATACGGTATGTAAAAGGACTCCAAAAAATCCGCAAAAGTATATTTTGTCAGTGTTGGAATATTTAAAAATTAGTAAAATAAGAAACTACCAGTTAGGTGACCCTGATGGGCCCAAGACAGGCGCACCCAAGACTACCTTCTAGACTCCCTTTTTCTTCCATTTGCGTGTTTCCCAAGATAAAAAAATCTTTATATACCCCCTGAACCTATTAACCACCGTATCGTGGAGAAATATTTTGTTCTCTTTTCTTGTTGTTTTTCAATCAGATCTGTTGAGCCAGACATCATGTCTTCTTCTTCCTCCAACAACGTGGAAGAGGATGTCTGGTTGATGAAGATCGAGGTGAAGAAAGAAGAGCAAGGAGGCCATCGGAGATCAAACGCCGGTGGTTGAGACGGCCTGGCATGCCGAGGAGGAAGAAGAAGATATCCTTTGTAAGAGCATCTAGTGCCACCCCTAGTTGGTTTTGGAGTATTGACAACAAAGTTGGTTGAGGGACTAATGCGTTTGTGAGAATTGCAGGATAACGCAGGTAGTGTCCCTCATTGATTCGGTTTACCTACCGGAGATGACCCCCCAAAAATGTATGAAGACATTGAAGAAAATGGTGGTATAAGAAGATATTCATATTGAAGACTATGACATGAGAACACATTGCGTGAATACTATGGAGCGCGAAGACTGTGTGGCTTCGTTGTTTCCTTTTCTTCTTTGTTGAGTCATAGGAACCACCGTACTGTTAAGTGGGGTCCAAGTGAACTAAGTCAGAGTGACTGAAGTGGTGCTCAACCCAAATCCTATGTCTTCGAGCGAAGACAATGAGAGCAAATCTTATCCAGAGCTGGATGAGTCAGCTTTGCTTGTAGCCCAAGTAAAGTTGTCGTGTGTGTTTGAAATCTGACCGTTGGAACACGTGTCAGTTCCTTAGTGACCGAGGGTCATTTCGGACAAATCAGGTCGGGTTGCCTTGTGGCTATAAATAGCCCACCCCCTACACCATAAATTGGTGGCTGCTCAGAGTTAGTTTACGGCTTTTGTCGTTTTGAGAGCAACCCACCTTGAAGCCTTTGAGAGAGAAATCCTTGCGAGGACAAAGCCCAAACACCCAGAGCCAAAGAGTGTTAGGCATCACTGAAGTCTTTCTGTCTGTGTGACCTGAAGACTTATTACACTTGAGGACTGTGTATCCTCCAGCCGGTTAGGCGTCGCGTTCTGAGCATCCAAGAGTCATTGTGGATTGCCGGGTGAACGAAGTCTGTGAAGGTTCGGAAGTCTACCTTGAAGACTTACCAGAGTGATTGGGCGAGGACTAAGTGTCCTTAGCTCAAGGGGAATCAGGTGAAGACACGGTCTTCTGAGTTGAATCTTAGCCTCCCTAACCAGACATACAGTTGTCACAGCAACTGGAACTGGTCCAACAAATCATGTGTCTTCAACAAGTGACTGGTTCTATCTCTTCCCTCCTTTACTTTGAGTTTGTCTTCGTGAAGTCATTGCTTATCTATCTTATCTGGTTGACTTCATTGCTTGACTACTATTGCTGATTGGCTTCATACTATCTTCCATCCTGATCCTACTACCTTGCTGCTATTAGTCTTTGTACATTAACGCTATGGCATACTTGACTATGGCTTGCTTGTTGTAGTTTATCTTCCGCTGCATATTAGTTAGGTCATTTCTATTGTTTGTCTTCAAAACTTCCACGTTTTGAAGACTTTGATAAAAATCGCCTATTCACCCCCCTAGTCGATAACTAGCACTTTCAATTGGTATCAGAGCAAGGTACTCCCTTGTTCTATGTGATTCGGTTTAACCACCTGGAGTTCAGCTATGTCGACTGCAGGATTGAGGAATGTATCTTGCCCCACCTTTGACGGTCATGAGTATCCTCGGTGGAAAGCTATGATGAAGAAGCGACTCATGGCTATGGACAGCGAACTGTGGACCGTCACCGAGATTGGTCTTACCGATCTATGCAAGATGGCGGAGGCTGATGACATTCGCAAGTACACTCTACTAAACCTCACAGCGAAGGATGTCATCTGCTCCTGCCTATCCCAAAATCAGTTCAGGAACGTCATGCACCTCAATCACGCGAAGCTAATCTGGGACTGGCTTTCTGAGGTGTATGATAGTCATCTTAATCGTCATGATCCTTGGCTTGATGACTACAAGGAGTCTATTAAAGAGATGACCTTTCCACCTGAACCGTCTTCAGATTCACCATGCCTCATGGCAGAGGGTGCTAAGGTAACTGAATGCTATCTTTCTGAAACTAGTGATGATGAATCAGGTGATGAATTTGGGCCCAGCTATGTCAAACTTGCTTCCCTTGCCACTAAACAACAAAGAGCTTTGGAAAAGATTCAAAACATGCTTAGTAAGAGCGATGATATGTTGGGCGAAGAAATGGATCAGTCAAAAGCTTTGGCTGAGAGTCTTCAAAGACTTCATTCCAAGTTTGACGCCCTTCAAGATCAACATAATGCTCTCTTGTCTGATCATGAGAAACTTTCTTCTGAATGTCTTCAAAGAGAGCAAGATCTTGAAAAGATAAGAGTGGATTATGAAGTTCTTCTGAAGAAGCACGATTCATTACTTGCTCAACAAATCAGTGTTGCTCAGGATGAATTTGAACCACCATGCTTAAAATGCATTGAGCGTGATAACGCTGCCTCTGTTGCTGAATGTTCCACTGCTGCTACTGTTGCTTTGTCTTCAACTACTGCTGTGGTAACTAACCCCTCATCTGAGGATACCACTACTATTGCTGATGAAAATGCTAGGTTGAAGACATTAATTGAAACAGGGATGTATAAAAGTCTGAAAGGGCATCAGTCACTTTGTGATGTCCTTAAAAAGCAGATTCTGAACCGAAACCCTAGGAAAGAGGGTGTTGGGTTCGAGAGGAAAATGAATGCTGATGGTTCCTATTGGAAGCCTGAGCAGTATCCCAAAACCACATGGGTTGCTGCAAAGGAACCTTCGGTGGATCCATCCACTTTATCTGGCTTTACCTGTGCTAATCCTATTATCATTGATGAATCCTTTGATGCAAACTATAAACTATTCAAAAATCAGAATGGTGAAGTGTTTGCCAGGTATATTGGTACTAACTGCAGGAATGGACCGCCAATGAAGAAGATCTGGGTTCCCAAAAGCTGTCTTGAGAATCTTCCTGTGAATGTTGTCATGACACCACCAGGGAAGAAGACAAACCCCAGACCAAAGGCGTCACATGGTCCAACGGCTTCATACGGAAACATGACTCACCTGAGTCACCCTAACGCCAATGTTTTGCATGGAAATCACACTCAAACTTATGAATATGAGCGTGTGTCTTCAAACCGCTATGTTCACAATACTAAGAACTTTTCTGCGTATTCATATGAGTATCATTCATCTCCTGCAAGGCTATTTGTTAGGGCTCCAAAGCCGAAATTCTCAGATGCTGCACTTAGACTCATTGCTTCTAAGCCACCCCTAAAGATGTGGGTGGTGAAGAAGAACTAACTCTCTTTTGCAGAACATGGTCTCCAGCCAGCAATCAAAGGCGTCCTACATTATTGCTGGGGACCTAAAACACAAAGGGACGCATGATAAAATGACTTACTATGTATTCCACATATGAATCGCTTACCTGTCATACTGTGTGCTAACTTTCATCTATGCTGTGATAATCCAAGTGTGCATCAACTTCTTATGCTTCACAACATACATTGTGAAGCCTATCCTCCTAACTGCACTGTAGGGCATGTCACCAAAAGCTTGAGAATGGATTATTGACAGCGGATGCACTAATCATATGACTAGTGATCGAAGTCTTCTCATGGACTCAACCTTACGTCCATCCGACAAGAGTCAAATCACATTTGCTGACACTGGTAAAGGCAAGGTATTGGGTCTAGGTAGAGTTGCAATCTCAAAGGATCAACACATGTATAAAGTGATGCTTGTTGAATCCCTTGGATTCAACTTAATGTCTGTCTCAATGCTTTGTGACTTAAACATGATTGTGATATTTGGAAAATATCACTGCCTTGTACTAATGGAATCTGACAAGTCTCTAGTCTTTGAAGGGTATAGGAAAGGTGATCTATACATGGTAGATTTCTCAGCAGGTCCACAGTTGCCGTATGTCTTCTTGCAAAAGCTTCAGAATGCTGGCTCTGGCATCGAAGGTTGGGGCATGCTGGCATGAGGAACTTACACACTCTCGTCAAGAAGAAGCATGTCATAGGCATCGAAGGTGTCAAGTTCAAGAAAGATCATTTGTGTGGTGCCTGCGAAGCTGGGAAGATGACGAGGGCCAAGCACCCCTTGAAGACAATCATGACGACATCTCAACCCTTTGAGCTGTTGCACATGGACTTATTTGGCCCTACTTACTACTCCACCCTCACAACAACGGCGTGTCTCTATGGCTTCGTCATTGTTGATGACTACTCAAGATATACATGGGTGCACATAATTCTCTACAAGACTGAAGTACAAGATGTCTTCAGACGATTCGCCAATCGAGCAATGAACAATTATGGCGTCAAGATCAAGCATATCAGAAGTGATAACGGCACTGGATTCAAGAACACCGGGCTTGATCTTTATCTGGATACAATGGGAATCACTCATGAATTTTCTGCTCCATATACACCTCTGCAAAATGGCATTGTTGAGCGCAAGAACAGAACCCTCATTGAGATGGCTCGAACAATGCTCGACGAGTACAAGACACCAAGAAAGTTCTGGCCTGAAGCCATTGATACAGCTTGTCACATCATCAACCATGTCTACATCCATAAGCTTCTGGGCAAAACATCCTATGAGCTCCTTACTGGCAAGAAGCCAAATGTCAGCTACTTCAGAGTCTTTGGTGCTAGGTGCTGGATCAAGGATCCCCATCACAAGTCAAAATTTGAACCCAAATCTCACGAAGGCTTCATGCTTGGCTATGGAAAGGATTCACACTCTCAGAGTCTTCAACCTCTTCCACTATAAAATTGTTGAAACTGTGGACATGCGATTTGATGAAACAAATGGCTCACAACGAGAACTCATGTCAAGCACACTTGATGAAGCTCCTTCCAATGAATCTATCAAGCTGATGGGAACTGGTGAGATCATGCCCTCTGAAGCACAGCCTGAAGAGGAACTTATCATCTCTGCACCAAATCAACCTGAAGACAATGCTCAGACCGAATACAATCCTCCCAATGATGACAATGATCAGCAAGAGCAAAGTCTTCGTCCTGTTCATCCTCGTGTTGCAAATGAAGTACAAATCGAGAAGATAATTGACAGCATCAATGCGCCTGGTCCACTTACTCGCTCAAGAGCAACACATTTAGCAAATTTCTGTGGGCATTTTTCATTTGTATCAATATCTGAACCCAAGAAAGTTGCTGAAGCCTTTATGGAACCTGAATGGATTCAAGCCATGCAAGAAGAACTTCAACAGTTCAAGCTGAATAATGTTTGGGAACTGGTCAAGCGCCCTGACCCTCGCAAGCATAACATTATTGGCACAAAATGGATATATCGGAACAAACAAGATGAGCATGGTCAAGTCATCAGAAACAAAGCACGTCTTGTGGCTCAAGGATATACTCAAGTTGAAGGAATTGACTTTGATGAAACATTTGCTCCTGTGGCTAGGCTTGAAGCTATTCGCATACTGCTAGCCTATGCAAATCACCACAACATCTTGCTATATCAAATGGATGTGAAGAGTGCATTTCTCAGTGGCAAGATTGAAGAAGAAGTGTATGTTGCTCAACCACCTGGCTTTGAAGATCCAAAACATCCTGATATGGTGTACAAACTCAACAAAGCACTGTATGGCCTCAAACAAGCTCCTCGCGCTTGGTATGATACAATTAAAGACATCCCGAGGAGCAAGGGCTTCAAACCAGGATCTCTAGATCCCACACTCTTCACGAAGACATATGATGGTGAACTGTTTGTGTGCCAAATATATGTGGATGACATAATCTTCGGCTGCACTGACCAGAAGTATAGTGATGAGTTTGGATACATGATGCAAGAGCAATATCAGATGTCCATGATGGGTGAGCTGAAGTTCTTCCTTGATCTTCAAATTCGTCAGCAAAGAAATGGCGTCTTCATATCTCAAGAAAAATATCTCAAAGACTGCCTGAACAAGTTCGGCATGCAAGACTGCAAAGGCTACACGACGCTAATGCCAGCCAAACACCACCTTGGTCCCGACGACAATGGTAAAGAGTTCGATCAAAAGGTATATCGCTCCATTATTGGTTCTTTACTTTACCTATGGTGCATCTAGGCCAGATATTATGCTTAGTGTTTGCATGTGTGCTCGATTCCAAGCGGCACCAAAGGAATCGCATCACTTAGCTGTGAAGCGAATTCTTCGATATTTGGCTTACACCCCAACACTCGGATTATGGTATCCAAAGGGCTCAAGGTTTGATCTAGTTGGATTCTCGGATGCTGATTATGCTGGTGACAAGGTGGATCGCAAGTCAACATCAGGAACATGTCATTGTCTTGGTCGATCACTTGTCTGTTGGTCTTCAAAGAAGCAGAATTGCGTATCACTCTCAACTGTTGAATCTGAATACATTGCTGCTGGATCCTGTTGTGCTCAGCTTCTATGGATGAAGCAAACACTCAAGGACTATGGCATCGATCTGAAGCAAGTCCCTCTCTTCTGCGACAACGAAAGCGCCATCAAGATTGCCAACAATCCAGTTCAGCACTTGAAGACAAAGCACATTGAAATTCGTCATCATTTTCTCAGAGATCGTGTCATGAAGAAAGATATTGACATCATTCACGTCAACACTGAAGAACAACTGGAAGATATCTTCACAAAAGCCCTTGGATGAGAAAAGGTTTTGAAAGTTACGGTGTGAGCTAAATATCTTGGAATCCTCTAATGTCCTGTGATCAGGCACACATCCTAACACTTATGCATGTTGATGACTTAGATGTGCAACACACGAAGTAAGGTATATCTTCAATCAATGGAGACTTACACTCTGAGTGTGAATACATTAACATGGAATTTGACTTCGGAGCGCCATGATAATTGTGCGCCGTGTCTGGGTCTAATACTTCCTATACGGTGGGTAACGCCACCACCAAATTTCTCTGTTTGAAGTGTTTCACTCATGGCGTTACTTTTGCAAAGACTTCGCATTTGGTTTGTCTTCAGTTTCAATTTATCCTCATGATTTTCTGCGCTATGATGATTTGATTGCATATATATATATACTAGTGTTCTGTCCTCTACAGCATTCACTTATAGCTATGTATTCAAGTTGAATCTTTTGAACTAAGTGAATGTGATCGGACCCTAACCTCTCCATGCTTTCTATCTCAAACTCTATTTTTCCAAATCATATGCATTCTATTGAAACTGTCAGATGTCTTCTCTGCGTCCTAGTCAGCAGAAGACACAGAGACAAACATCAAGTCCTATTTAAATGATTCATCTCTATTGTTGATATCCGGAGAAGCCGGAACGAACATCCGACGAACTTGGCGGGCGTGGGAACCTGGGACAACTCTAAGTATGTTGCATGCTTGCCACGTGTCCCACGGATGTGAACAGACAGGGGCACCTGCGTAATTGCGTTGTGCCGCACACCTACTTATAAATACGTGTCCCCTGCGGTAAAGAAATCCTTCTTCCACCTCTCCACCTCGTCAAAACCCTAGCACCACCGCTAGCTCTCGACGACGCCGGCGACGAAGCGCTTAGCTACCGCGACTTCTCCGATGCCGTCCTCACACCGGCCGCGGACATCGTCCTCTCCGCCGTCGCTGTAGGTGTCCTCCATCGCCAAGTTAGGGCACGGTGGGCTGAACTGCTCGGTCTCCTATCCATCCCTTCTAGCAGTTCTTCGTGCGGTAAATATAACTCTATTTTTACCACCTTTTTGATCTTCATAGATTCATCCTATTTACCGAAAGTGGTTTCTTGTCAGGACCCCGACTCAATGCCACATCGATCTAGCATGTAACACCTCATATCACTTTGCGGCCTCACGCACGGTATACCCACGGGTGTCGCCTTACCTTTGCTCGGGACCGTTTGCGCCTTTTGGCACACGTATATGACAGTATCGCTAGCATCCATATGATAAGGAGCCCGGGCTGACATGGCTAGTCGTAAACCCAAAGTGGCATAAACTTACAGGGACAGGCATCCATGACCCAACATCGAACGTGTCGGTCATCAGCGAGTGAATCCAGGCTGTAGCACTGGGCTAGCAGGACTCCGGTGAACCAGCTGTAGTGGGCTAACAGGACTCCGGTATTCATCGCGTGACATTTCCCCGAAGGGACAGGCACAGGAACGAAGAAGGACACATGCCGGCCAGCCTAAGTGTTCTGGAGCAGTAGCAAGCTACCATGGCTCGGTGGAAACACTAGGAGACATTTCCCGGTAAGAGAGGCTACTAAGGATAAACAACTAGATAGTCAGATCCCACACATACCAAGCATTTCAATAACATACACACAATATGCTCGATATGTGCAAATACAACATGGCATCACAACATGACTCTACGAATCAAGTATTTATTCATTAGGCTCCGAGGAGCGAGATATTACAATCATGGGTCTCACGACCCAACATTCAGAGCATACAAGTCAAAGCACAAGCGGAAGCTAACATGTCTGAGTACAGACATCTACAAATGAAAAAGGCTTAGAAGCCTGACTATCTATCAGATCCTACCAAGGGCACAGGATCGTAGCTGAGGTAACAAGCTAAACGTCGAAGTCCACGCGGTACTACTAGCGAGACTGAAGTCTCTCTGCAAAAACATAAATTAAGCAATGTGAGTACAAATGTACCCAGCAAGACTTACATCAGATCTAACTACATATGCATCATTATCAACAAGGGGATGGTGGGTTTTAACTGCAGCAAGCAAGCTTTGACTCGGTGGCTATTCTAAACTACGACTGCAAGTAACTCTTTTGAGGTGGCGCACACGAGTCCACATATTCACCATATCAATACACCACTATGGATCCGCTCCCGTCTCCCTACGAGAACGCCATCCATAGCACTCACACTTATCTTGCGTATTTTAGAGTATCCACTTTCACTTGTCTATGAACTGTACAGGCAACCCAGAAGTCCCTTACCGTGGACACGGCTATTCGAATAGATGATGTTAACCCTGCAGGGGTGTACTTCTTCACACACGCTCTCACCACTTACCGCCGTTTACATGACATGTAATCGGCAACCTTCAAGCGGAAGCCCAACGTGGGTGTCGGCCACGGCCTACCTAAACACTCAAGTCTCTAGTCCAGGTTTATCGCCTATTCGGGTTCCATCCATGAGGAGATCCGGCCGGGGTTTCGCTCACAGCCCCAAACGATGTGTGCAGGGTTCCCGAGACACCAAATAGGCGCTCGGTACACCGTGCCACGTGCCTACCGCATCACAGCCCACCCCTCCGGTCAGCGCTACCCACGGCCTCCAGCATACTACAAACACCAGAAACTACTTGCAACTCCTGGATAGAGGACAAGGGTGATTAAGAAGCCAAGAGGGTCCATTGGTTTCGGGCCCAATGCGTGGTAGTAGCTGAATCATGGATCACAAACACAGAACTCGGTTCCTAAGGACGGCTGCAATGAGACAACCCACCATGTACTCCTACATGGCCTCTCACCGCTACCTTTACCAAATCGTGTTCACACACTTAGCTCACACACAGTAGGACATGTTCACACACCTCTGATTCATCCCGGATGAATCAGACCTGACTCAACTCTAAGCAGTAGCAGGCATGACAACAAGCATGAATGAGTAGGCACATCAGGGCTCAAACAACTCCTACTCATGCTAGTGGGTTTCATCTATTTACTGTGGCAATGACAGGTCATGCAGAGGATAAAGGGGTTCAGCTACCGCAGCAAGTAACAGTTGAATCGTTGTTGTCTTAATGCAATAAAAGAGAGCAGGAGCGAGAGAGTAGGATTGTATCAGAATGAACAAGGGGGTTTTGCTTGCCTGGCACTTCTGAAGATAGCATAGCCCTTCATCGGTGTCATCGAACTCACCGTCGGTACGTCGTCTACTGAGAGGGGACAAACACCGGCAACGCAGAAGGAACACAATCAATGCAATGCAACAATATGATGCATGAGTGTGAGATGGCAATATGTTGTGGTTTGAGCTAATGCAACTGGCAACCAGATTAAATGAAGTTCGTTTGAATCCAAGATTCAAATTCAAACTCCATATGTGGATATTTAAATGCCATTTATATGATTTGTGCTAAACAGCAGCTATAAGTTGTTCTAACATGCATGAAACCAGTACAAATGGATAGATTGAATTTTTCTGATCATTTTTCATATATAAATTATTTCATTTGGAGTTACGGTTTAATTTCTATGGATTTTAGAAGTTTTGGGCATTTTCTGGAATTTCCTGAATAACTTAAATCCAGAAAATGCTTTATTGCATCAGGGTGACGTCGCCGTGATGTCAGCAGTCAACAAGGTTGACTCAGGTCAAACCTGACCAGTGGGATCCACTGGTCAGTCACTAACGGCTGGTTAGGGTCACTGACAGGTGGGCCTGGTCAATGCTGACTAGGCAAAAGTCAGAGCTGACACATGGGGTCCACGGGATTAGCGCTAAACTAGCAGAGAGATTAGGCTAACCTAAGCAGGTACATGGGCCCACTTGGCAGTGGCTCAAGGGGGTGATTAGCGCGGCCATTAGCAGCTAATGACGACGCCACGTCAGATACGCCGGCGATGAGTCGCCGGTGACCATAGTACACGGTGGCGAGCTTCGGAAATCGCCGTTCGGCGACAGTTTGGTGCGCGACTAGGCTCTACGGAGAGCTTGGAGAGCTCCGCGTCCAGCGGTGCGGGTGGTTGAGCGTGCGGTGGCAGGGAACGACGCCGGCGAGCGTTTGGGCAGCGGCCGGCGCTCGGGTGAGTTGCGGGTTTGGTGTTGCAGCGCGCAAACGAACCAACTAACGCGCTAGCCATGCTTTGTGTGCAGCCTCGAGTTCGTTGAACGCTGGTGCGCGACCAAATGGTCACCGGAGTGACGCCGGCGTCGGGCTCGTGCGGCGGTGGGTTTCGGCCTTGATGGAATCGGCGGCCAGAGCGAGCAAAAGAGAATGGGGGTAGGGGTGAACAATGGCAGGGCTTACAGGGGGTCAATTGGAGGGCCCAGCGGCTCGGGGGAGACATGGGAGGTGGCGAGCGGGCGCCGGCGATCTCGGGCGGCCGGAGATGGGGAAGACGGCGTGGGCAGCGATGCAGGGCTCCCGGCGTTGCGTAGCTCCATGGAGAGGTCGGGGGCGTCGAGGCGGAGCCTTTGGTCACTCTGGTGGGGTGGAACGACGGTGGTGGCTACGACTGCGACGAGCGGCGGCGACGGCGGTTCTCAGTCGCGTGAGTGAGAGAGCCAGAGAAGAGAGAAGAAGGCATGGGAGAGAGTGAGAGCGGTCCAGGGGGGTGCGTGGCATCCTCAGGGCGACGGGGAGACAGGCAGAGAGACAGGAGGTGGCCTGGCGTGTGCCCGCACGCTCCGGCCACGCGTCTGCATCCTACTGTCCGAGGAGGAAGACGACAGGGATGGCTGCGGTGGTGGGCTGGGCTGCTACAGTAGAAGGCCAGGTAAGTGGGCTGCCAGGTGAGTGCCAGGTAGTCCTTCTCTCTCTCTCTCTTTTATTTTCTGTTTTCTATTTTTCTGCAGATGTTTGGCTTTATTAAAAATACCAGAACCTATTCAAAAATCATGTAACTGCTTGAGAGCACTGTTTGGAATATTTCCAACAGCCATCATTTCAGTTCATGATTATTTGGACATTTAAAATAATTTATAGCATTTAAATGCCCAAATGCAAATAGAGTATGATTTAATTCAGAGCCCAATATGTCCTGCAAAAATATAAACCATTTTTGGTAGATGCTTCCACCTCAAACCAGAAATGTTGAACATTTTTAGAGGGCATTTTGAGTTCAATGAAAAAGATTTTATTTTGACCATAGTTGGATTCATTTGGTGCTAGGGTTTAAACAATCCCCATTTCAAGTTTCATAAAATTTTAAACATGATGCATGGATACTAATGCAAAGACAAGTAAGGTCTGAACTGGGGATGTGACATTTCTACCTACTCAATGTTAGTTCTATTCTGTCTACATCTCATAATGCCTAGTCTATTCACTTAGATTTCCTATATAGTTTGATTCCTCACTTGTACTTATTCACGGATTCATACAAATCTGGAACCGACTCTCAACATATAAGTGAATGTCTTCGCAACATGAGGTCAATGTCTTCAAACTGATTTATCTTCAAAATCTTCTGAGAATGCATATGACCTCTTCCCCTTCCCTCGCATCTCTAATGCTGTCACAGGTACATGTCCATGGGAGAATCCCTAGGTTCTCATAGTCTGCATTCGTTTGCAGAGTTCTTACAGCAACACATTGATTCTCCTGAAGCCAGTTCCTGTCTGACCAGCAAGCGAAAGCCTTTGAAGCCTTTGAACATATTAAAACCGTTCAGTTTGAAGTTCATGGCTGCAGAGAAATCTGTCAGCAAGGGTGGCAGACAGCATCGTGGGGGAACTTCAAAGGATCTGCCTGATGATCTTGCAGAAATATATAAAACAGATCCTGAAGAAGATTACAATCAGCGCAAGACTCGAATCCAATGGATTCGACGCTATTGGGCTGAACAGTGGTACAAGTACAAGTTCATCACCCAGGAGTATGCAGAGAAAAATGCTATCAAGAGCCCTTGGGGTGATATTCTCTATCGAGGCCTTCCCCCCAAGAACAAAGCTGAAGCCATTGCGCAAGAATTCTATCCTTGCATGGTCCGTGGACCACAGCCTGAAGAAGCCGACCCATCATCATTGCTCTGGTGTCGTGATGACAATCTCTTCAAGCGCAACTTCCAGTTTGCTAAGGCTTCGGGAAAGGAAAACAAGAAGTCATGGGGATTAGACTTCAATCCTGGCCCCTCTGCTCCCCGTGATGATGCCACACGTGAAGCTGAAGAAAACAGAATTGGCCCCTTTGCAAACCTTGATGGCCTCATCTTCTACATCTTGGTACAAGGTGCCTGTCAGTGTCAAAACCGGCGGATCTCGGGTAGGGGGTCCCGAACTGTGCGTCTAGGCGGATGGTAACAGGAGACAAGGGACACGATGTTTTTACCCAGGTTCGAGCCCTCTCGATGGAGGTAAAACCCTACTCCTGCTTGATTAATATTGATGATATGGTAGTACAAGAGTAGATCTACCACGAGATCGGAGTGGCTAAACCCTAGAATCTAGCCTATGGTATGATTGTTATTCGTCCTACGGACTAAAACTCTCTGGTTTATATAGACACCGGAGAGGGTTAGGGTTACACAGAGTCGGTTACAATGGGAGGGGATCTTCATATCGTATCGCCAAGCTTGCCTTCCACGCCAAGGAAAGTCCCATCCGAACACGGGATGGAGTCTTCAATCTTGTATCTTCATAGTCCGGGAGTCCGGCCAAAGGTCATAGTCTGGCCAGCCAGACACCCCCTAATCCAGGACTCCCTCAGTGCCAAAGTGGATCATTCTGACAATAATGCTGATTCTGATGAAGCCCCAGCTCCTACTCCAAGGCCGCAGAAGCCAAAGAAGATTAAGGCTTCATCATCAGCTGCACCTCCAAAAGCTTCTCGTGTGAAGCCACTGGCCACTGCACCTTCTGAAGTCAGTGTGCAGTCCGAAGATCTTTCCCGCATCTCCAAGAAGACGGAGAAGAAAAATAAAATCGTCAAGAGAACTGATCAGGCTTTGACTCCTGCTGCTATTCTGCGTGCAGAGCCCATTGATCTGTCCAGTGATGAAGATCTTGCTGATGATGCCCTTGAGCAACTGATAAAGAGCAAGGAAGAAGCAGAAATCTTCAACAAATTGCCTCTCTTTGATGTGGCAATCATCCATAACTTCATTGATGAGTGGTTCGACTCCCCCAATCTAAGCTTTGAAGATTTGCAGCTTCCCATTGGCCTCAGCGTCTCTTTCAATGGCGCCATTGCTTTTGAGCTAGCTCTTGCTCAGCACATCGTTGAGCTGAAGAACAAAATTGATCATGATAAGGCTCAATTCAAGAAGCATGTGGCGAAGCTCAGTGTTCAAGACGTCAGAAACTTCAAGGTCATGCTGCATGAGCTCAAAGAAGCTTTTCTGAAGAAGCGCCAAGAAGCTCAAGGCTCTCGTGAGCGCATGGAGAGTTTGGCTGATAAGTGTGTGCTTGCCTACAATGAGTCTGAGAAGCGCAAGTCACTTGGCCGTCCTGGCATTGACCCCAGGATGGCTGCAAAGAAAAAGAAGAAGCTTCCTGCTGACCAGCCTGCACCTTCAAGCCAAGAATATCCTCGCATTATCTTCCCAAGTAGCATGACTGGCTCAAAGCCAAAGGTCACCACAACCGCTTCAGAACAGAAGAAGACGAGGGCTGCCGAGGCTGAAGCCAGAAAGAGGAAGAATACTGAAGCCTCTGATGCCGCTCCCTCCAAGAAGAAGCGCAGGACCAAGAAGAGACGGGCTGCTCCCACAGAGCCCCTTGTTGTTGAACCCATCTCAGTGGTTTGTCCTGCATACGCTACCCAAGAACTTCGCATGACTATTCATGAGCCTGCTTCCATAGAGGCTCCTGAAGCTGAAGAGATTCCAGCAGTTGATCCCACCGCTGCTGAAGACATTGGTCATCATGACAATGTTTAAGATGATGAAGTTCTTCCTCAAATTGAATATAATGTGGTATCATCGCCTGTTCATACGAACAGCGAAATCATCAGCATTGGTCGTCCTCTGACGCCAATTGCTCAGGATGCTTCATGGGCTGATCGCCCGCAAGAACAAGATTCCCCAAGTACTCCCCAACAACAACAACCAGCTACATCACCCGTGCAAGAAGAAGATGAAGACTTTGAGGCCCAGCCAACTCCATCTCCAAAGGCGTTGCCAGCACTTCGTAGGCTTCGCAAAGGACCAAGGCCTCAAGTCCCTCTTACGAGCGTTCCAGAAGGAGAAGTGCATCATCAACCTGTTGCACATCAAGTGTTTTCAGAAGCCACTCCTGCTATGAATGTCTCTGTGTCTGAAGCCCCAGCTGCTGAAGACAATCCGGCTGCATCAGCCGATGAAGAACGTCAAGAAGAACGTGTCCATACTCCCCCATTCCTGAAGAAACTGTTCATGAAGTGTACGTGTCTGTGCCTGACCCTCTAGCTCAGCAAGTGGAGGTTGAAAATCTTGAAGCTGCCACTACCAACGCAAGTGAAGCTCATGACGTTGTCATGACTGAAGCTAATGTGGAGCTTGAACCAACCAGTGTGCCTGAAGCTAATGAGGCCACTGCACCTGAAGCTAATGAGGCAACTGCTCCTGAAGCACCTGTTGTGCAGCCTGAAGCCTCAGTTGCTGCCACTGCTCCTGTTCTGCCACCAAGGCCCTATACAATCGAGCAAGCATACAACCATGGCGAGCTAATCACAGTAAGATGGCCCGTTCTGGTCCCTCCGCCTTATGTCTCTGGTCCTCAATTTGACTATCACATTGAGCATAGGCCTCAGGTCCAGAAGCCCAAGCCAAGACTACCAAGGTTTCCAGGTACTGCAAACTCACCAGGGTCTTTCAATGCAAATGGCTTCAAGAGCCACAACACATTCTTTGACAGCTCAAAGAACCCTACACGAAGCCAAGAATATCATCAGATCGGTTCTGGAGTCATCAGCAGCAAAGCTATTACTCCTGTGTTCTGTATGATCAAGGGCACATTTTCCCTCATATGCGCCTCGACACTGAAGCCATTACTGGACTTCCCTGCTTAGAAGAAGCACTTGACCGCTTTCGTGATGCTGGGGTGCTCAGTTTTGTCACAGATAAAGAACACTGGAATGAAGAGCTATTCCTTCAATTCTATGCTACTCTACACATTCGCGGCTACAACAGAGATACGAAGACATGGGTTCTCGAGTGGATGACAGGAAATGTTCATCATGAAGCCAAATCTCTCGACATCATGGAGCTTACAGGCCTATCCACTCCCGGAGAACTCTATGAACCTGGTTGTCAAAATCATTGAAATGCTCTGGAAAGCATCTTCCATAAGCCTAAACCCAATATGAGTCAGATGTTGAGCATGATGAAGCCTTTGCCACGTGATGCTGAATATCCAACAGAGTTCTTTGTTGAAGAACTTGAGTATCTACCATGCACAATATATCATATTATCAGGCGGACTCTATGGCCTATCAAAGGACACTCATCAGCTGCAAAACTCGAAGGAGCCATGAAGACATTTGTCTTCTACATTCTCAATGGCATCAGCTTCAATGCACAATATTTCTTCATCAGGAAACTGGCTGCATCTGGATCTGATCTGTTTGGTCTGAAGTTTTATGCTCCATGGGTCATGCGCCTCATCAAGCGACACTCTGCTGTCAACTATCAACCTTCTGCTGGCAATCATATGATTTTTCTACCAGAGGTTGATATGTCAGTTGAAGCCATATACTCTGACCCTGCCAAGAAGCCTCTTTGTCTTCAGAATGCCGAGCACCAAAGCTTCACTCAACCCATTGAAGGTGTTCAAGCAGCAACACAAATCTATCCATTGGTGGAAATACTCGTCTGCCTCATCGAGCACCTACTGAAGCCACTGAAAGCACCATTGCCCAAAGGCCTCGAAAGCGTTCTCGCGTTCTCAATGACCAAGAACTTCTTGTGGCCCTTCATCAGAAACAGGATAAACATCATTTTTGGCTCAAAAGACAGATGCAAAGCCTCTTGGTGGATGTCAATCGCATTCGTAACCTTGCCACCAAGAATGCCTTTGTTGCTCATGAAACTTGTCGGCGATCATGGAAGAGCCTGGCCCTGCTTAGTGTTGAAGCAGATCTTCAAGACGATGGCTTCAATGAAAGATTCCAGTTTGACTCCACTCCTCCACAGACTGCTGTCCTACGAACAACTCCATCTCTTGAAGACTCTGAATATTCTTCCTCCACGGCAACTGTCAATGCCAGAGTGATCGATGACGAAGATGATGCTACTTCACCACCTCCTACTTCTGCACGCATCGACACTGCACCAAGTTCGTCTGCACCGCCAAACGACAACAAAAACCCTGTTGCTTCAACTACTCCTCCTAAGGATGAGTAGATGCTCTATGTCTTCAAACCTTTTTGGTCATTACTGACAAAAGGGGGAGAAGCGTATGAGTTTGATAGTCTTCAAGCGGGTTCATAAGGGTGGTTGCTTTACATTTTTGCCTAGTGCTTACAACTCTTGCCTTTGATACACTTCGTTCTTTGAGTTCTAACACTTAAACTTGATGGTCTTCTGCTACTTATTTGCGTTTCCACGTGCGATGATAACTTCTGCACTTAGATCATTCTGCAGACGTCCATTTTTCATTATGCATGTCATCCTATATGCTATATCATTTCATGCATGATGAATTATCTTCATAAGTTGAACTGGATCTCCACAAGTACAACCTGCCATGTGCATTTGCATTCCAAAAGCAAAATTACTTATATGCACATCTTCAGGGGGAGCCCTTGCTACTTATGAAGACAATATGCTATCCTTTACAATTTCACATACTTCTTTCCCGTTGAAAACTTCAACCAGTTTGTCATCAATCACCAAAAAGGGGGAGATTGTAAGTGCATCTAGTGCCACCCCTAGTTGGTTTTGGAGTATTGACAACAAAGTTGGTTGAGGGACTAATGCGTTTGTGAGAATTGCAGGATAACGCAGGTAGTGTCCCTCATTGATTCGGTTTACCTACCGGAGATGACCCCTAAAAATGTATGAAGACATTGAAGACAATGGTGGTATAAGAAGATATTCATATTGAATACTATGACATGAGAAGACATTGCGTGAAGACTATGGAGCGCGAAGACTGTGTGGCTTCATTGTTTCCTTTTCTTCTTTGTTGAGTCATAGGAACCACTGTGCTGTTAAGTGGGGTCCAACTGAACTAAGTCAGAGTGACTGAAGTGATGCTCAACCCAAATCCTATGTCTTCGAGCGAAGACAATGAGAGCAAATCTTATCCAGAGTTGGATGAGTCAGCTTTTCTCGTAGCCCACGTAAAGTTGCCATGTGTGTTTGAAATCTGACCGTTGGAACACGTGTCAGTTCCTTAGTGACCCAGGGTCATTCTGGACAAATCAGGTCGGGTTGCCTTGTGGCTATAAATAGCCCACCCCCTACACCATAAATTGGTGGCTGCTCAGAGTTAGTTTACGGCTTTTGTTGTTTTGAGAGCAACCCACCTCGAAGCCTTTGAGAGAGAAATCCTTGCGAGGACAAAGCGCAAACACCCAGAGCCAAAGAGTGTTAGGCATCATTGAAGTCTTTCTGTCTATGTGACCTGAAGACTTATTACACTTGAGGACTGTGTATCCTCCAGCCGGTTGGGCATCGCGTTCTGAGCATCCAAGAGTCATTGTGGATTGCCGGGTAAACGAAGTCTGTGAAGGTTCGGAAGTCTACCTTGAAGACTTACCAGAGTGATTGGGCGAGGACTAAGTGTCCTTAGCTCAAGGGGAATAAGGTGAAGACATGGTCTTCTGAGTTGAATCTCAGCCTCCCTAACCAGACGTACAGTTGTCATGGCAACTGGAACTGGTCCAACAAATCCTGTGTCTTCAACAAGTGACTGGTTTTATCTCCTCCCTCCTTTAATTTGAGTTGTCTTTGTGAAGTCATTGCTTATCTGTCTTATCTGATTGACTTCATTGCTTGACTACTATTGTTGATTGGCTTCATACTATCTTCCATCCTGATCCTACTACCTTGCTGCTATTAGTCTTTGTACGTTAACGCTATTGCATACTTGACTATGTCTTGCTTGTTGTAGTTTATCTTCCGCTGCATATCAATTAGTTCATTTCTATTGTTTGTCTTCGAAACTTCCACGTTTTGAAGACTTTGATAAAAATCGCCTATTCACCCCCCCCCCCTAGTCGATAACTAGCACTTTCATCCTTAAACCTTACTATGCTCATCCTACCCCTACTGAGATTGAAGCCTCTCAGATCATTGAAACGGTTCGTGTGCAAAATAAATATCTCACTCCTGAAAATATTCTGCATCAAGAGCACATCATCTTCCTCCGGAGTGTCATCCGTAGATAGGAGAATCTCTTGATCATGAAGGACAGGATTGCTGCCTCTACTTCACCACCACCATCTTCTTCATCACCAAAAGAAATTTGAGTATCGGGTATGGGAACTCCCCTTCGCCAAGCTTGGGGGATGTCGGTGTCAAAACCGGAGGATCTCGGGTAGGGGGTCCCGAACTGTACGTCTAAGGCTAATGGTAACATGAGGCTGGGGACATGATGTTTACCCAGGTTCGGGCCCTCTCGATGGAGGTAATACCCTACTTCATGCTTGATTGATCTTGATGATATGAGTATTACAAGAGTTGATCTACCATGAGATTGTAGAGGCTAAACCCTAGAAGCTAGCCTATGATTATGATTGTTCTCGTCCTACGGACTAAACCTTCCAGTTTATATAGACATCAGAGGGGGCTAGGATTACATAGAGTCGGTTACAGAGAAGGAGATCTACATATCCAAATCGCCAAGATTGCCTTCCACGGAAAAGAGAGTCCCATCCGGACACGGGACGAAGTCTTCAATCTTGTATCTTCATAGTCCAACAGTCCGGCCAAAGTATATAGTCCGGTTGTCCGGATACCCCCTAATCCAGGACTCCCTCGGTAGCCCCTGAACCAGGCTTCAATGACGATGAGTCTGGCGCGCACATTGTCTTCGGCATTGCAAGGCGGGTTCCTCCTCTGAATACTCCATAGAAGATTTTGAACACGAGAATCGTGTTCGGCTCTGCAAAACAAATTCCACATACCACCGTAGAGAGAACAGTATTCGACAAATCAAATCTACTGACAACTTCTGTAGAGTGGGTAACCCAACCGCGTTTGTTAATATGACTCCTTGATTTTAGGCAAGTTCCAAATGGTCACGCGGCGGACGCTTGATATTCACTCCCTTTATTAAGGGGCCAAGGTCTTATCTTTTCACACCCGCACTCGATCCTCCCCTTCCCTCACCTCGAGTTTCAACACCCAAGGCTCAGGCTCAAGCGTTTCAGACCTCCAATCATGTCCGGATCCAACCTTCAAGGCCGGTGGATGGCCTCCTCTGTCACAAAGGAGGACATCAAAAAGCTTAGGAAGGCCAGGTACCTGACCGCCGACATCCTACATAGGCTGCCTGCTCAAGGGCAGGTCATCCCCACTCCCAAACCCAACGAGAGTGTTGTATTTGTTTCCCACTTCCTCCGAGGGCTAGGCTTTAGTCTGGATCCCTTTGTTAGAGGGCTCATGTTCTATTACAGGCTAGATTTACATGATCTGGCTCCGGATTCCTATAATAATCAAAGGCGTCGATGCCCCATGGCCCAAGGGTTCCTTCCCGGAGGTGTCCGACTTATGGCAACAGGAGTGGTTCTATATTACAGCTCCCCGAGGCACAAAGTGGGCGGCTGCCCCTGCCTTCCTCTCGGGCCCTTCGCCTCAACTGGCGTCATGGGTCAACAAGGGACTGGACTGGGGGCCTGCTAATGACGTACCGGCATTGCAAAGCCGCATTCGGGATCTTCTTAAGAGGGATATCAGCCTCGTCAAAATAATTCAAGTAATGCTAGTTCATCTGATGCTGCCGTGCAAATGCCGACCTCTCTGGATGTGGGAGTTCAATCCAGAAGGACCGCGAACTATTTAGCACTTCTTCGGCGTGACGCTCGAAGGGATGTATAGGTTATTCTTCGGACCACAAATAAAGTGTCCGGACACCATCGAGGATGCGGGCCTGAACTGCAATCGTCCGGATACCCAAGTAAGTAACTCTACAACCGAACACACTGTTTGTGTTTATTATAACATTATTCTAAAAACTACCCTTGGCCAGGATTGGCTAAGAAAGGCAGAGAGGATTAGGTGTTTGGTCCCTCTTCCCGAAGGCTAGCCAGATCCTTTATTAATCAGGATGATTGAGCACACACCATATCAGGTGCCATCAGGAGAGGATGAGGAGAGGGATAGAGAAGCCGAAAGTGGGCTTCATACATTGTACATCCAGACCGGGGGAATTGATGTCTCCAAGAAGGAGGATGATTGGGGAGGTGAATCTAAAGTACCTTCCCCTCACAGGAAGAAAAGGGGTGCCCCTGAAAACTTAGAAGCGGAGGCTTCTAAACAAAGGAAGAAACCTTTGCCATGGGTCCCTGCCCCGGAGGGCGTCCTTACCGTGCAACACCTGCAAGAGGGCCAGCCCTCCACTTAGCTGTAAGTGAATCAAAAGCACTTTAGTAAACATATCATGTTTTAACTCTTAGTATAATAACCGAGACCTATCTCTTGTAGTCCGGCTCGTAGCCCTTCTCAACAGAGCTCGTCATCGGGGTATCTTCTTCTGGAGATGATGGAGAGCAAAATGCCTCCCCTTTCCTCCCCGCCCCATGGGGCGAACGACCCCGAAGTTTCGTCACGGAGCATTTCTCCTGATCCGCCAAGGCCAGAAGTTAATACTTTGGCCGCCCAAAGCCTGGAGCATTCGGCTCCTAAAGAGAGCAGTAGGAAGAGTCCGGGGTTGTTCGGCACGCCGCCGGACATACTAACGGGTCTTCTAGAGAAAGCGGCTTTCCCAGACGCGCATCGTACCCTAATGGGTATGGTGTTTGAGAGGATTTCGTCCGCCAAAAGCGGATTGGATGAAGCTTTTATGAGCCTGCTCAAAGGCTTTGAGGTACATAAAATAATATGCATATTTTCAGCTGTACCGCACATGCTAGGTGTGCTTTGTGTAGATGGTAGCCCGTGAGACTCTGGTTGCCATCCAAAGGTGGCAAACAGAGGATCATAATCCCAGGTAATGACTGCACAACTTTTGTGTGCAGGCGGCTAAGGGTCCGGCGGCTGACCGGACTGCTGATTTTGCCGAACTAAAGCGGCACCTTGATGTGGCAGATGCCGACTTCGTGCTTGTGAACAAGTGGCTTGACGAGGCCCAGGGTATGTATGTTCGGCTTTATCAGCAAATATTAAGAGGAGCATGATGCTAGTATCTATAATATGATGTGCTTGCAGATGGAGCTGCTGCTGTGGAGACCCTTAGGGCGGAGCTTGCCCTAGCCAAGGAGCAAGCCAGGAGAAGTGATGCAGCTTCCCTAAAGGCGGCCGAGGAGTTGAGAGCCGAACAGGCTGCTCATCGCCAGAGCGAAGAAAAAATAGCCAAGATGGTTGTTGAGCTTAAGGATGCCACCGACTGTTCTGAGCTCCTTAAAAAGGAAAATCAAGTGAAAGCGGTTGACCTGAATAAGGCCTTGGAAGCAGCTAAGGAGACTCGCTCTAAGATCAGAGCTGCAAAGGAGGAGCTTCATCAAGCCGGAGATATCGCGGCTGGGAAGCCCTTTCTGTTGTGGATGAAGTTTGGAGATCTGAAGTATGCCCCTCTGGATCAATTATGGAGTGTTGAGGACGCATACTTGGACTTGGCCAAGAGTGCTGCTGATGCGACTGAATATTTCAAGGATCAGAAAGATCAAGAGGCAGAACGATTGTTCATGTCGTAGTTCAGTGCTCCAAAGCGTCCGCTGCTATTGAACGAACAAATGGCCGAGTGGGCCGAGCTCCATAGGTTATCCGGGCTTGCCATGAGGTCTGTCGTGGATCATCTTTGGCCGAAGGGACCAAGGCCGGATAGTTACTTTGGTTTAGTGCAACAATTCCTTGGTGCTGTTTCGCATATCAATGCTATGAAGAGGTCGGCGTGCATAGAGGGTGCGCGGATGGCTCTTGCCCGTGTCAAGACATACTGGGCGGGGATGGAGGCCACTGCTATTGCGACTTGGGGTCCGGCGGGAGGCCAGGACCCAGCCGAGCACTATTTTGAAGAAGTCCTAGAAGGTGCCCGCTTAATAGAGGCGCAGTACTCAAAGAGTACCATG
Organism: Triticum aestivum; assembly: GCF_018294505.1. Taxonomy (NCBI): domain Eukaryota; kingdom Viridiplantae; phylum Streptophyta; class Magnoliopsida; order Poales; family Poaceae; genus Triticum; species Triticum aestivum. The sequence continues at coordinate 156,651 of NW_025228109.1, forward strand.
TTTGAGTGACATGTATCTTAATTGTAAGAACAATGTGATATTGATTTTAAAGGTTGTGTTTATACTTTTGCCTGGAAGTATTATAGTGCCTCATGTGCGGCCGTCTATGTATGTATGTATATAACCTAAAAGTTAGCAGTCGTCGGCTTCCGCCCCGATGCATATAATGCGGGGGTGTTCGAAAAAACGCGTAATCACACTTGATCCAATGTCTTGGTCCATTAAGGAGGTGATAGCGCAATGAACCGGGCAATCGGACTATATAGCTTTAAAACTTTCACTTAGCCATAGGAGTTTGACGGTGGGGCTACTATATAGCCCCTGGTACATTCGCATTCATCCGAATATGGTGCACGTACATATGTGACCGGGAAACCGGTCCTTCGTTAATTTGGAGGAATCGCGAAGATTCTGCTGAGTCATCGAGTGGTTGACCAGTCTCTCACTTTATCATGTCAGTCAGTTTTTCGATTTCTCTACTGAGGTGCTCATCCAGATGAACCAGGGCACAATTGCAGTAGTTCTCCCGGTGCCGCCTTGGCCGAAAGAGCAGAACATAAGGCAGCAAAACACAGGAGCCGGGCAAACCCAACATTTGACCAAAGACAATGATTCGGAGCTGATGCATATAAGGCCAAACTTGCGACGTTGAACATTCCCTAAGGTATTCGGACTTTATGACATACTGGGCTAAGTAACGCCCTCGATAATGAGCCCTGTGTTTCCAGATACATGCTTTAATCTGGCGTGAAGAAATGTCAAGAATGCCAGTATCCCTTTCTGTTGAGTGTCCGGAGGGTATGAAGCAACAAGAGATAGTAAAAAAGGTTTACACAGGGTCTTAATCTAAAAAGAAACCTTTGAGCGGGGCCCTGCTGCACGTCTGCGCCTTTATCTCCGTTGTGTCGTATTCTGGAAGGGTGTAGCACGATGATCATCTGTAAAAAGGAAAAACCTTGGTGAAAAAGTTTGTGCAAAGAGGTGTTTAATCTAAACAAACCATGAGAATGCGATATGTTATTATATTAATAGGGTCGATCCAAACTATAGGCTTCCTCTTGTGAGCAGCCCCTAGCACCACCTATGGGGGTATATCTATCAACCCAAGCTTAGGTTCATCTGAGGTGTTACACCTGGTGGGGTGCCGGACTCATCTAATCGTGTCCGTGGTCCTGGCGACCAATTTGGTTGGAGTGGCCGCTCAGTGTTCGTCTGCTAGAGCCGCCACATATTCTTCCGCACATAAGGAACGCTCGGTATTTCCGCTAACTATAATGACTCCACGTGGACCGGGCATCTTAAGTTTAAGATAGGCGTAGTGCGGTACTGCATTAAAACGAGCAAAGGATGTTGTCCCAAGTAGTGCGTGATAGCCGCTTCGGAATGGAGCGATGTCGAAGATTAGTTCTTCGCTTGTGAAGTTGTCGGGAGAACCGAATACAACCTCTAGTATTAGAGAGCCCGTGCAGCGGGCCTCGACGCCTGGTATCACTCCTTTAAAAGTAGTATTACTTTGGTTGATTCTTGACGGGTCTATCCCCATTTTGCGGACAGTGTCCTGATATATCAGGTTAAGACTACTGACGCCGTCCATGAGGACTCTAGTGAGATGGTATCCATCAATGACTGGGTCGAGCACTAAGGCAGTCGATCCTCCGTGCCGGATACTAGTCGGATGATCCTTGCGATCAAAGGTGATCGAGCAGGCCGACCAGGGATTGTATTTGGGGGCAACGGGTTCTGTAGCGTATACGTCTCGGAGTGCGCGTTTGCGCCTTCTCTTTGGAATGTAAGTTGCGTATATCATATTCACTGTTTTGACTGTTGGTGGGAATTTTTTCTGTCCCCCCGTACTCGGCTGGCGGGGCTCATCCTTGTCTCTACTTGGCGTCTCCCTCCCCTTGTGTTCGGCGTTTAGCTTGCCGGCCAGCTTAAAAACCCAGCACTCTCTATGGGTGTGGTTTGCAGGTTTTTCGGGGGTGCCATGAATCTGACATAACTTGTCTAGAATTTTATTTAGGCTGGACGGTCCATCTCGCCTTTAAATGGCTTCTTCCGTTGACTGAATTCGGCGTTGACCGTCGTGTTATCTAGGTTGTGTTCATTGTTTCGATGCTTGTTTTTATTGCGTCGTGGCTTCCCGTTGCCATCCCTAACTTCGGATGTGCCTGGGTCGCTGGTGCTGCTACGGGCCAACCAGCTGTCCTCGCCCGCATAAAAGCGGGTCATAAGGCTTGTAAGGGCTGCCATTGTCCTTGGCTTTTCTTGGCCGAGGTGTCTGGCAAGCCATTCGTCTCGGATACTATGCTTGAAAGTCGCCAAGGCTTTGGCATCCGGACAATCGACATTTGATTCTACTTAGTAAGAAATTTGTTCCAAATTTTTCGGGTTGACTCTCTGGGTTGTTGAATTATGTGACTTAAGTCGTCTGCATCCGGAGGTCGGACATAGGTCCCTTGAAAATTGGCCCTGAAAGCATCCTCAAGTTCCTCCCAACTTCCAATGGAGTTTTCGGGGAGGCTTTTCAACCAATGTCAAGCTGGTCCTTTTAACTTGAAGGGCGGGTATTTAATGGCGTGGAGATCATCTCCGCGAGCCATCTGAATTGGAGGATAAATTCCTCAATCCAGACCCCAGGGTCTGTCGTTCCGTCGTATGCCTCTATATTTATGGGCTTAAATCCCTCTGGAAATTCATGATCCAGTACCTCATCGGTGAAGCACAGGGGGTGCGCGGCTCCCCTGTATTTGGATGCATCATGGCATGCTGTCGACGGTTGTGTTCAGTGTTGATTCCGAGCTGGTATTCCATTGGTACGATCATTTTGGTGGCCATGATCATGCATCGGGGCACGTTTTCTAGATCCAAAGATGGACCTGGCTACACCGGCTTTTTTGTCCGGGAGCTCACATAAATCGTGTGCTGACTTATGTGCGGCATCAGTAGCCGCTCTGTCGCGGCCACGGGGTGGTCGGTCCGGTAGATCGGCCGTATTGTTTTTCGGTGGAATGGGCTCTATGGCCTCATTGTCGAATTCGGGCAGTAGCTTCCGCTTTGGGTAGCTCTTTGTGTGGCGGTTATCGCCATGTTTGTCTTCATTGTCCAGCTCTTTGTTCCATCTACGGTTGAGCTTATCCTGTGCGGCTTTAAGCCTTTGCTTCTGCTTCTTCAGGATCCTTGCCGTGGCAATAAGCCTTCGATGGAGGTTCTCTTGTTCCAAGTTTTTCCGGGATGATGAATGCGTCATCGTCCGGACTGTTCTCTTCTCCGGAGACAGGTTGCTGAATTTTACCCTCGGGCGGCGTCGTCTGACGTTGGCTCTGGACTATGTTCATCATCCCCTGGCTCATCCTGCTCCATCGTTGGGTCCATGGGGTCGTCGTTTCCATTGGAGTCGACCGGGGTGTTATTCTTTCTTGCGTTGTTTTTACTCTCGCTGGATTTAGAGAGGCGCCTACGGCGTCGCTTTGGTGGCTTATTGAGGGGTTTATCCTTTGTTGTGTCCTCACCATCGCCTTCTTTTGGCGTGTCCACCACATATATCATATGATGAGGTGGCAGTCCAGCGTCCGGTGGGCGGTGGTTCCTGTTCTTCTCTTGCATCGCCATAAGTATCATCGATGTCTTCGGAGTCGAAATCCAACATGTCGGTTAAGTCGTCGATACTGGCTATTAAGTGGGTGGTGGGTGGGGAACGAATTCCTTCATCGTTCACTTCCCACTCGAGCCGGACATAGTTCGGCCAAGAGTCTCCTGACAAAGAGAGAGACCTTAATGAATTTAGCACGTCGCCCAAGGGCAAGTGCTGAAAGATATCCGCGGAGGTGAACTCCATGACCGGTGCCCAATCAGATTGGATAGCCACGGGCGTACGCGGCTCGGATCCTGTAGCCGGAGACGAGTCTGAGGGTCCGATGGTACCGACCTCATAGGAGGTGGAATGAGTGTTCGGCTCCAAGGCCGATGAGTGTGTGGCCTCCATGGCGGGGTCCATCCACCCGTCTTCGGATGGCGCGATCTGCTCCGAATTGTTCCTCGTGGCAGCCATAGGCGCGATTCCCCGAATACTATCTGATGGCAGATCTAAGTCATGCTCATCGGGACTGTTCGTCGCACCTGACATGGGCTCGAATCCGACGAAGATCAATGCTCCACGGATGTCGGCTGTGTAGTTTAGGTTTCCAAACCTGACCTGGTGGCCAGGGGCGTAGCTGTCGATCTGCTCCAGATGGCCAAGCGAATTGGCCCGCAGTGCGAAGCCGTTGAATACGAAGATCTTTCCGGGAAGGAAAACCTCCCCTTGGACTGCGTCATTGAAGATGACCGAAGGAGCCATCAAGCCTTATCGCAACGACACAATGGAACTCTCAATGGAAGCACCAATGTCGGTGTCAAAACCGGCGGATCTCGGGTAGGGGGTCCCGAACTGTACGTCTAAGGCTAATGGTAACAGGAGGCTGGGGACACGATGTTTACCCAGGTTCGGGCCCTCTCGATGGAGGTAATACCCTACTTCCTGCTTGATTGATCTTGATGATATGAGTATTACAAGAGTTGATCTACCACGACATCGTAGAGGCTAAACCCTAGGAGCTAGCCTATGATTATGATTGTTCTCGTCCTACGGACTAAACCCTCTAGTTTATATAGACACCGGAGGAGGCTAGGGTTACACAGAGTCGGTTATAGAGAAGGAGATCTACATATCAAAATCGCCAAGCTTGCCTTCCACGCAAAGGAGAGTCCCATCCAGACACAGGACGAAGTCTTCAATCTTGTATCTTCATAGTCCAACAGTCCGGCCAAAGTATATAGTCCGGCTGTCCGGATACCCCCTAATCCAGGACACCCTCAGGGGAGCTGCCCCAGTATCGTATCACCTCCACTATCTTTTACCTTTACTTATTTTAGTTCGACCCTTAGTTATCTTTTTCTTTAGATGAATTAAAGCTTAGTTTTATCCTTTCTTTTCGAGAGTTTGCCTAGTAATCTATCCTTGTAATCATGTGCGAATTATATAATAAAGTTCAGTTTGAGCTTTTGCTTTCTTTACTTTCACGTTCCAATAAAAAGAAAGGAAATAAATGAAAAAGATCATATGCTAATCTTATGGTAAGTAATGATATCACATAATGAAAAGTATAAGTAGAAAATTTTATTAGAGATTGACAAACATAGCATTGGTCAATGATGCAACTCATGAAAGAATTAATAAGGGAAGAGAAGATTCACATAGAAATGCACTATCATGGAAATCTTTTGTGATTGTGAGTGCCCATTAAAATATTATATGCCAAATTTGTTGACACTGGACAAGGAAGACAATGTAATGATTTATGTTTGTTCATATTCACATAGAAGTTATATTGTCATAGATCCTTCAACATGTGGTGCTTGCCCCGCATCTTTACTAGCCAAAAATTCTGCACTACGTAGAGATACTACTTGTGCATCCAAAAACCCTTAAACCCAAATCTTATTTTCGAGAGTCCACCATACCAACCTAAGGATTGAGTAAGATTCTTCAAGTAAGTTGTCATCGGTGCAACAAGGCAATAAAAATTGCTTCTATAAGTGTGAGATCATTTAGTGTAAGATAAAATTGAGCGTTGTACGAACATGTGATAGCAAAGAATAAAAGCGGCAGACTGCATAATAAAGGTTTCCATCACAAGGGGCAATATAACGTGACATTCTTTTGCATTAAGGGGTCGAGCATACAAACAAATAAGCGCATGAAAACCTCTGTTTCCCTTTGTGAAGGGGCTATCTTTCACTTTTATGTATTTACTTTTACGTAAGAGTCAAAGTTTTTCTCTCTATTCCTTTTTACTTTTCTCCTTTGGCAAGCATCGTGTGGTGAGGAAAGATCTAGGCACATATGTCCAGTTGAATATGGGTGGCATGATTTATTATTGTTGACATCACCCTTGAGGTGAATACGTTGGGAGGCGAAACTATAAGCCCCTATATTTCTATGTGTCCGGTTGAAATGTTTTCCTCATGTTTATGCGATCAGTGTTAGCAATCATAGAAGAATATATGATGGTTGAGGATGTGGACTTGCCTAAAGGCTCCGTTACGTGACCCTTCATGAAAATATGATGAATTGTAGTTGCAAAGTTGACTGATAACATAGTTTGTTGGTTCCCAATAGAGTTTTTGCTTTATACTTCGATAGTGTGATGAATTGCTGCTTATTCATGAGAAGTCTATGATAAAAATTTATGTTAAAGTTTGTTGCTGTTATAATAATTCACATGATGCTTCTATGTCCGTATTTTGTTTTTATCGACACCTCTCTCTCTAAGCATGTGGACATGTTTTTCGATTTTGGTTTTTGCTTGAGGACAAGCAAGGTCTAAGCTTGGGGGAGTTGATACATCCATTTTGCATCATGTTTACCTACTGTTATTTATAATGTTTTTATGCATAATAATGCTTTTTGGAGTAATTCTAATGCCTTTTCTATCATAATATGCAAGGTTTACACAAGGAGGGAGAATTCCGGTAGCTGGAAATCTGGACCTGAAAAAGCTATGTCAGGACACATATTCTACACAACTCCAAATGAGCTGAAACTTCATGAGGATTTTTATGGAATAAATAAGAAATATTGGAGCAAATAACCACCGAAGGAGGGCCACCTGGTGAGCACAAGACACCAGGGCGCGCCAGGGCCCCCAGGCGCGCCCTGGTGGGTTGTTCTCAGCCAGGCCCACCTCCGGTGCCCATCTTCTGGTATATAAGTCATTTTGACCTAGAAAAAACTAGAGGAGGACTTTTGGGATGAAGCGCCACCGTCTAGAGGCGGAACTTGGGCAGGAGCACTTTTGCCCTCGGGCGGAGTGATTTCGCCGGAGGAACTTCCCTCCCGGAGGGAGAAATCATCGTCTTCATCATCACCAACAACTCTCCCATCTTGGGGAGGGAAATCTCCACCAACATCTTCCACAGAACCAACTCCTCTCAAACCCTAGTTCATCTCTCGTGTTCAACCTATATACCAGAACTATAGATTGGTACTTGTGGGTGGCTAGTAGTGTTGATTACATCTTGTAGTTGATTACTATATGGTTTATTTGGTGGAAGATTATATGTTCAGATCCAATATGCTATTTAATACCCCCCTGATCTTGAGCATGTTTATCACTTGTGAGTAGTTACATTTGTTCTTGAGGTCACGAGAGAAATCTTGTTGGAAGTAATCATGTGACTTGATATGTGTTCAATATTTTGATAATATGTATGTTGTGATTCCCTTAGTGGCGTCATGTGAACGTCGTCTACATGACAATTCACCATATTTGGGCCTAAGGGAATGCATTGTGGATTATTTATTAGATGATGGGTTGCGAGAGTTATAGAATCTTAAACCCTAGTTTATGCGCTATTCCGCAAGGGACCGATTGGATCCAAAAAGTTTAATGCTATGGTTAGAATTTATTCTTAATACTTTTCTCATAGTTGCGGATGCATGCGACGGGTTAATCATAAGTAGGAGGCTTGTTCAAGTAAGAGAAGCACCTAAGCACCTAGCGAACACGAATCGAATCAACATGATGAAAGTAACTAGATGAAATTCCCGTGTACCCTCAAGAACGCTTTGCTTATCATCAGAGACCATTTTGGCATGGCCTTTGCCTCAAAAGGATTGTGCTACCTTGATGCACTTTTGTTACCATTACCATTACTCGCTCGTTACAAATTATCTTGCTATCAAACTACTAGCTACTTACAATTTCAGCGCTTGCACACATTACCTTGCTGAAAACCACGTGTCATTTCCTTCTGCTCCTCGTTGGGTTCGACACTCTTACTTATCGAAAGGACTACAATTGATCCCCTATACTTGTGGGTCATAAAGTAGCGCGGGGCACCACACTACTGATAAGGCTCTACAACTAACATTTAGCGGTAGCGTGTTTTGATCCGCGATACTGCTATATCTACTTAGCAATAGCGCTGTCCATTCCAATGCTACTGCTAAGTGGCTTAGCAGTAGCGTTTTCCTATCCAGCGCTAAAGAGTGCTACTACTATATTTTGACATATCTTTTTTTTGCTACGTATTTGTGATGTTTTTGTACAGGTTTTATACAGTATTCTAATCATATCATACGCATGCAATATGCTCATCATATCATACACATAATTGTCTCATCATATCATCGAACACAAATCATGTCGTCACAGAATAACCACGATATAGTGATACAAGTTAACTGACATTTCTCATCATACATAATGTAGTACTTCTTGAGGCGCAGGTTTGTATCCCTCTCTCACACTAGCGTGAACCTAAACTAACTATTTACCGCTTTGACTCTTCTATTGAACCCTCTCTAGCTGTCGCTCGAAAACCGGTACACTTGGGCCTGACACTCAGGCCACTCATTGTATATTCCTGGCGTAGCACTTCTTCGCCATCGATGATCTATGTACCAACATCGTCACATTAGTCGATAATATGCAACATATATAGTTGAGCAACATAAAGAGACAGAGTTGGCAAAAATAAAAGTAACATATCATAAGCATAAATAACAAAGTTCATCATACCCAAAATGCTCTAAATAGAGTGATCTTCGGTAGTTGAGGAGGAAGGTTTAATTACATCACAAAGTTTCGTCGTCCATAACTCAAAGTTTCGTCATCGAGAAAGTATGGACTAAACGGACACATTATCATATATCGTCAATCACTCCAACGTGTCGTGTCATCCATCCAAATCAGGGAGATAGTCCCCAAGCGCAGTGAAAGGCTTTTGGTCGAGACATTGAGCGGCTACGCGTGTTTGGACGTCTTCCCTCGACATTTTCCCTTCTTCATAGAACAACCCTGTTTGTTTGAGGACCTCCTTCATGATGATTTGGGCAAGTTCACGCTGGATGTGATAGAACTCAACTAGGAGTCGATGATCTGGGACATCTCCTAGTTTCTTGGCCCATTGAAGAATATTGGCATCGCCAGATCTAGGTGACATGTGAAGGTTCTGGTGATCCTGTCGGTACTCCAACATGTGGTGGAGGACCTATAATCCATCACTGAGAGTACCACTCGGTTGCTGGATGTAGCAGAAGTCGGTCTTATGGCCGAACGCAGGCGCGCGGTTCCTTGTCTTCTTGAGTGTGAACTCTCCACCCCGTAGGTCGTAGCTTAAGATAGCATTGTCGAGGACACGCTTGATGTGGGTGTAATCCTTTTTCTTCATATTCTTCGACGAGTCCAAGTAAAGAGCATGGGAGAATCGGGGGTAAAGGATGATGGGGACGGCACACCCGTCGCTGTGCAAAATAATTACACCTCAAATTATCCTTCACGCGTGCAAATGAATGATTGAAATCGAAGGAAGGATATCCGCGGATGACTTACATGGAATGATAAGGAATGAGAATCGTCTCCTTGTCCTTATTGCCGACCATGAAATCGGTGATGTACTTACTCAGGTATTCACGGTGCTCCGGGCAGACTGCCAAGAAGCCTTCGTGCATGAAGTTTGGGTCAGCGACACAGATATAAGGTATCTGCTCAATCCTGATGATGTACTTCATGTACAAGGAAAAAAGGCAGACAAACGTAAAATCCATCTTTTTTTAAGTGAAACATGTGTTGGCCCCCTTTGGAAGAGAAGGGAGCCGGACCCCACACATCTGAATGTACTAAATCAAAAGGGCGTTGAGACACTGACTCGCTAGAAGGATAAGGTAACTGAACTTGTTTACCAAGCCTATAACCCGGACACTATAAGGAGACATCTCCTGAGAGGCTAAGACAGGCCCAGAAGACCACGACGAACTAAAGACGATAGTCGAGAACCACGAAGGTGACCAAGTCGATGATGCCACTGCTGGAAGGAGCTGGTAGCTCAAGCAACGAAGGCAGATGAACTGGCGAGTGTGGTGGAAGTGGAAGGAACATTAAGACAGTCCAACTCCCAAAGCCTGTGAGAATCATGGTGGCGTGGGCCAGCCCCAACCAGAGCCTTCATGTGGCGATCCTAGATAGTGCAAGAATCAACATCGAGAATGACACGACAACCAGAATCAGTAAGCTGAACCGCAGAAAATAGGTTCATGGTAAGGCGAGGCACATGAGAAACATCTGGAACATAAAAAGAAGAAGTGGCAACAGTGCCTCGACTCGCAACAGGAAGAGGAGTACCATTGGCAGTAAGAACATTAATAGGAAAATAGAGAGATCTATGAGAGGACAAGATAGAAGAATTGAAGGACATATGAAATGAAGCTCCAGAATCCAGAACCCATGGGGATGTACCTGACTGTGTAAACGGTGGTCGCTCATCACTAGAAGCACCAGTCACAGAGCCTACAGTACCTGTAGAAGAACCTGAAGCAGCAAGTAGACGCTTGAGCTTCACAATATCTTGCTCAATCAAGGAGAGAGTAGACAACGTCGAGGAAGAAGCACAAGTCCTAGGAGAAGAATTGTGCTCCCTATTACGCATATCACCACTACTGGAAACAGAGATTTTGCCGTCAGCTTGCTGATGGCAAATAAGGTCGTTGCCGTCAGCTCACAAATAGCGGACGATAAAGATCTGGCGAACGACAAAGAGGAAGCTTGCCGTCAGCTAGTTCTTTGCCATCCGCTAGTTGACGGCAAAGATACTGGTGGGCCCAGTGGAGAGAGGCTACTCTGATGTCCCGTCCCCCCACCTCATTGCCGTCCGCTAGCTAACGGCAAAGATATGTTGCCATTAGCTAGCGGACAACAAAGAACAATCTTCCTAACATCGCTAACGCGCTGCCTCGCCGCCCCCACCCCCTCTCCTCTGTCTCTCTTATCTCTCTTTGTATCCCACCTCTCTCCTCTCTCTGTTTCCCACCCCCTTCTCTCTCTCTCCCCGATCACACCCTGCATCCGCCCCTACCCCATGCCATCCTGCCTTGCCACCCGCTGCCACCGATGCCCCGCCGCCCGCTTCCACCGACGCCCCGCCACTAAGGCCCCGCCGCCCCGCCGCCCGATGTCCCACGCACACATAGTCTAAATTAAAACTTAGATATATATATTTAGATTGCATTTTCATTCCACATAGTCCAAATTAAAACTTAGGTAGATATATTTTACATAGATAGATATATTTTACATAGTCCAAACTTAAACTTAGCGACGACGCTAATCGTCAACACTAGGGGCCTGCAGGTCAATCACGACGGCGTCGTCACCCTCCATCGCCGCCTCCTCGTCCTTCGTCGGCGCCATCGCGGCCTCCTCTGCCGCCATGGCCGTGGCGGCTTCGATGGCAGCTCCAATCTCGGCGGCATCCCTCGCCTCCGCTTCCGACGCCCGTAGGGCGATGTGCCAACCCGGAGTGTTGTCCGAGTCGCCGTCCTCGTGGAGGACTACCTGCTCCGGTGGCAGCTCCACGATGGCGCTGGGCCGGGCCGGCCACCGGTGCCGGGGCACGAAGGCGACTGCTCGCGCTCGTGAGGTCAGGGGTGACACCGACCGCCGCCAGCCAGAAGGTGGCGATGACCTCGTCATACACCTTCCCCTTCCAGAAGGCGTGACGGCCGACGATGTTGTGGCAGACGTCGATGTGAGTCCGAAGCTCCTCCACCATCGCGCCGGGGCCGAGCTTCGGGTACCCGTCGATGGAGATGTGCCATTGCCGGGGAAGACGGTTGCCCGGTGGCACGAGCAGGCAGTACTGGCAGAGCTTCACCGTCTCTGGGTTGCCGGGGCTCGACGGCCAGGAGCTCGGGGCGTCGTCGTCGCCGCGAGCCCTGCTACATCCATGGTGGTAGCCCATCACCCGGCGCTGGTTCTCTTCGGTGGCAGGAGTCGGGGTGTGAGGTCGGGTGTGGGGTGACGGTGGCTGGGGTGGGTTCTTATAGCCGTCTGGGCGACGGGTGTCGGGCGGTTGGGCCGGCGCTGGCATTACTGCTCATTAATGTCGGTGCCTTATGAAGGGACGTGACAACGGGACGGGGCGGTGGCGGGGGGGAGGGTGGAAGGCGAGGCGGCTGTCAATAGGACAGGTCATCGAGGGGGTGGCAGACGCTGTAGTTTGACCGAGCAACGCGCATCTGTTTGACCTAGCGACGCGGCTGGGCGGCACATGTCAAGCCGGGCACGTGGGGTGATGTGTCGGAGCACGTTTTGCCGTCAGCTGTCAAAGGGAAAAGGCTGTCGTTAGCCACCTGACGTGGCTAACGCACGGTTTTTGCCGTCCATATTCCTTGCCGTCCACCACCGACGGCAACGTGCCTTTGTCATCTGCTTTAAGGAAGCAGACGGCAAATAACCTGGTTACAGTCGCTCTCTTTGCCGGGCAGGTTTGCCATCGGTGACAGGCGGCAAAGGCCTTTGCCGTCCGCTTTTGGGGCCTTTGCCGTCTACCATGGCAGACGACAAATAAGAAGATTCCCGTAGTGCACGCTTCTTCTTGAAGCAGTTAGACTCAGGGCGACCATCCCTGTTGCAGTAGTCACAATGAGTACGAGGACGAGAGCGGCCTTCACGAGAGTGGGCCTCACTACCCGAAGGAGTGGGCAGTAGCGGCGGAGCACTGGAGCGAGAAGACATTGTTGGAGTAGCAGCTCGAGCAGCTAGCACAGAGGGAATATGAAGCTAACAAGCACCACGGAGGCGAGTCTCCTCAGCATGAAGTTGAGGAAACACCTCGGAAATAGGAACACGGCCACGAGGAAACAACTGAGCATGTCGAGGCTCAAACTCCCCATGGAGCCGTGACAAGAACTCATAGATGCGCTAAAACTCCAAGTCTAACCTCATAGTCTGGCAACACGAGCAAGTGCCACAAATAGTAGTGCGAAGCGAGTCAAGCTGGCGCCAGAAGAAGAACTCTGAGTGTAGACCTCATCAATAGTGGAGTCTCCATGCTGAAGAGTATGCTCCTAAAGGACCACACACAAGTAGTGAGCATCACCAAAGGGCTTATAGCGCTGAAGAAGATGAGTCGACATCTCAAAGATAGTACCGACGCCTATAAACTCAGAAGCAAACTAAGGAAAAACACTGGAAGTGAGAACAGTCACAGCACGAGCGTCATCATCACACCATTCAGTGTAAGCATCCAGATCGTCACGATAAACATAAAGAGCATTTGAATAATCCAAGACCTCCTGGTCATAAGCGGCAGTCGCATCATCAACAGCAACCCTGGTTGTTTCCCTATTAGCATCAGAAGCGTCTGCGTCAAGAGCTGGTGGCGTCGGCGGTGGGGTAGGAGCCACGGGAGTTACTGGGCGCGGAGGACAGGGGACTTCACCAGAAAGAACACCCGAGAGAAGAATGCCATGCATGTGAATGCACATAAAGGCAACGAACTCAACATAGCTAGCCCCATCGAATATCACCGGGCAGCGCGGGATGGCAACATAGCCAGATGACGCCAAAGACATGGTGCTCCTTTTTTGTCTTTTTTTAGAATAGCAAAGGTCACTCAAGATTCAACTGGCCAAGATGAGAGCGGCCAAAACCAGCAGCAGATCAATCAGACGAAAAGCCAGCCGAACGAGGACCAAATCGGTTAGACAGAGTCGCGATCTGGAGCAGTAGACACCCAGACAAGAAATGGAAGCAGCCACTCACGTAACCACACGAGCGCCCCGCGGGCAGCCGCCGAAGACAACAGCGCCGCGGACGAGGCCGGCGGCCGGTAGCAGCGGCGCAGACGGGGCCGTCGTCCTGTGGCGCTGCAGAAGGCAGCAGTGGCACGGACGAGGCCGGCGGCCGGCAGCAGCGGCACAGACAGGGTCGACGACTGGTGGCTGCAGAAGGCAGCAGCGGCGCGCGGACGAGGCCGGTGGCTGGCAGCCACAGAAAGCAGCGGCGGCACGGACGAGGCCCACGGCCTGCAGCGACCTTGGAGGAGGACGAGCGGCCAGCGGCTGGATCGATTGAGACCATGTCCGATCGGATCCAATATTATCCAGCCAATTCCACGCGAGAATATTTGTCCAAAAAGACTACCTGACAACTGCAATAGACAAAAAAGACCATCACTGGATCAAAATGGCACAAAAGACCAGCTAAGTTGTGGGGGCAGGCCCGGCGTGCGACACGTGTCACCCCATATATCACAAGATTTAAAATGATGCGGGAACGGGAAACGGGAAATGGGTATAGCCGTATAGACATGGCACCTGCCGCCGGAGGCTGTGGCGGCACGCCTGTTGCTGCATGCTGTGATGTGTGTGAGTGAGAAGGTATGTGCTAGGAAAGAAAGAGGAATGCGTATGTAGCAAGAGAGAGAGGAAAGTAGGCATGATAGGACAGACTGCACATGCATGCATGCTACTCTCTCCGTTTCTAAATGTAAGTCTTTGTAGAGATTCCACTAGGTAGACTACATACGGAGCAAAATGAATGAATCTAAACTTAAAATGCATCTATATACATCCGTATGTGGTTTATAGTGAAATCTTTACAAAGACTTACATTTAGGAACAGAGAGAATATAAGACTGGACATGTATGCGCTTCATGACATACAACATGCAGCAACCTGCCGCCACATGCCTAGGCGGCAGGTGCAATGCCAACGCCCATTCCCGTTTGCCGTTCCCGCATCACTTCAAAACATGTGACATAAGTGGTGCCGCCACACACTGCGGCGGTCCTGCCGCCTTCGGCTGTGGCGGCAAGTGACATGTGTCGCTTGTCGGGCCTGCCGCCACGACTCAACTGGTCTTTCGTGTTATTTTGATTCGGGCCTGCCGCCATGACTTAACTGGTCTTTTGTGCCATTTTAATTCAGAGGTGGTCATTCCTGTCAATTGTACTTGCCAGGGCCAAATAGATCGGGACCAAATTGATTAACAGTGGATTCCACCGGAGGCCAACAACTAGGCAGTGGCTAGATCAACAAGCTAACTTGGATGGGAAGTTCCTGTAGTTGGAGATGGACGCAGGCAAAAAAAAAATCACGACCGGAAGGAATGAGAACAACGGCGGCCGTGTAGGAGTTTGGATCGGGAGCAACAAGAGTTGCTTCTGCGGAAAAATAATATTTAAAGCTCTAATACCATATTGAGAATAGCAACTTATTTTTTTATTTTTTTTTGTGGGATAAACTTTTAATATATTCATCATCTTCAAAGCAGTACAAAGAACACTAGAATTACATCCAAGTTCATAGAACACCTAGCAACGACTACAAGCACTGGAGCGAGCCGAAGGCGCGCCACCATCATCGCCCCTCCCTCACTGGAGCCGGGCAAACCTTGTTGTGGTAGACAGTCGGAAAGTCGTCGTGCAAAGGCCCAAGAGGACCAACGCACTAGAACAACAATCGCCGCCGATGAAGAGAAGAGTAGAATAGAAGGATCCAATCTAAAGACACAAGAACACATACTAACGAAGGCCAGATCCATGTGGATCCACCGAAGACAAACATCGACCAAATCCCGTGATATCCGTCAGAGACACATCTCCACATGCCCTCCGATGGTGCTAGACGCGCCACCAGAACGGGGACTAGACACATCTCCAGGGTTCTATTCCGGGCAGTTGTGGGGTAATCATGTTGGATCCAGGGATTGGGGTTGGCATCGATGCTAGTTCGGTCGCCGGGCGCTTGTTTCGTTTCTATTCTTATGACCCCCTTTAACCAGCGATAAGGATATTCTTACGAGAAAAATAAATTCTATTAGCGCTCAGTTAGGCGCCCATGCGTTGCCCCAACAGACGCCTGCATCAACTCAACTTCAGTAATTATTTTTTTCTATTACTAAGCGCCCAAATAGGCGCCTCTCCATTGGAGATGCCCTAACAAGGGCACCACAAGAATACGAGGACTCTGATCACACTAGAAGAAAAACGAAGAACATAAAAAACATGTTTCTTTTGTTCAGATGTATTGCAGAATGGAGCAACGGATTAACATATTTTGAAAATCCAAGACAATGTATGTAGATAGTGCATAACCGAATGTGTAATGAACTAGAAAATCATCATGTTGTGGGAATAGGCAATTTGTTCCCCCTAAATCAACTGAGGTTCAAATGTCAAAACTGAAAATACTCCCTGATGAAACTTCAAAGGTGAAGATATTCCCTGACGGGATTGTGGTGCCAGGTTCTCTCTTCCTTTAGCAGAACCGAAAATATTCCCAGACGAGTTCTCAAAAGAACTCTTCACTTTCTTCTTTCTCTAATCAATTTATGCTAGAGTGAGGTGACACAGAGGGAGAGGTAGACTCGAGGAAGAGCTAGGGCAAGGTTTTGCTCCAACAGATTTCCTTCTGTGATCCTGCACATGGTGGTGTATGCCGACCACAAACTAAAGAGCACTTTCTTGATCCAACTCCTTCCGATGGTCTTGAGCTGGTCGAAGGCATCAGTCTTGAGATTCTGAAATGACTGCGTTTTGAGGTTCAAACGACTGCACCGTTTCATTCATTTGTTTGCCTATTGCGTCAGGTATAAACGTTGATGTTTGGGCACCTTTGCTACTCCGTCAGAGTCTCTCCAAGTTTTTTTCGCCTCATAAGGATGTTTGTCGACACGATAGCGCGTGTTTCAGTGGGATTTTCCTGTTATTTGTGGAGGCTTTTTTTCTAGACATCGCACGAGTGTGTGTATCATGTATTATAGGAGGAGGGAAACGACCCCATCCACAATATTCTTACAAGATGGTTACATGCAAGAACTCCACATCCACACGGCCCAAAATGCTAACTACGTACTCGCTTGTACCCACCTTGCTAGCCCTCCCATAAAGGTGTCAAAACCACCTTTTAGTAGGCCGCATGTGGAGGCTTCTAATTTACCATTTTGTTGCATTTTGTGCGTTTATGATGTTGTTTCCATTAACAACATCAAATGGAACCTGCATGAGCCCTGCGGGAAACGTCGTACCCCAGCTCTGGGTGACGCTTGCATGTTATATAACCAGGGGCGCCACTCCTTGGACAGCATACAAGTTGTTGGGATTACAGACTTGGGAAGGAAGGAAGAGATATCTAGTTACAAGAGATAACAGAGAATATAAACTACCTATCTCTATCCCTATCTATAGTCTTTGGTTACAAGGAGTGGAGCTGGCTATCACACGATGCAATATGTGTCGTTTGACACCCTCCCTTAATCACAACTTGGTTAAGTTGAGATTAGGCTTGAATTCTTCAGGGTTCCTTGTAGGTAATGCCTTTGTGAATCCATCTGCAACCTGATCTCGTGAATGCACAAAACGGATCTCCAATTTCTTATTAGCTACCCTTTCTCGAACAAAGTGGAAGTCTATCTCAATGTGTTTCGTCCTGGAATGAAAGACTGTATTAGCAAATAGATAAGTAGCACCGAGATTATCACACCATAGACATGGAATTCGAGTGTGCTTCACACCAAGCTCTTTCAACATGGACTAAACACATATAATCTCTATTGTGGCATTAGCTAGTGCTTTATACTCAACTTCTGTACTTGACCTTGACACCATGGCTTCTTTCTTTGCACACTAGGATACCAAGTTTGGCCCAAAGAATATTGCAAAACCACCAGTGGAGCGTCTGTCATCTGGACATGCTGCCCAGTCAGAATCAGAAAAAGCACTAACAAGAGTGGAAGAGGACTTGTTGAAGGTAAGACTAAGATTCATAGTATCTTTCACATATCTCACTATGCGTTTTGCAGCAGTCCAATGAGTTTTGGTGGGAGCATGAAGAAACTGACATACTTTGTTGAGAGTAAAAGAAATATCAGGCCTTGTTAAAGTTATGTACCGAAGTGCTCCCACTAAACATCTATATCTGGTACTATATCTTCCTCACTCAAGGGTTCCCCCTCAGTAAGTGACCGTTTTTCTGTACTAGATAGTGGTGTTGGTGTATGCTTCTATCCTTGCAACCCAACTCTCCGTACCAGATCGGTGGCATACTTTTCCTGAGAGAGATGAAGACTGTCTCCATGTTTTTTAACTTCAATTCCTAGAAAGAAATGTAGGTCTCCCGGATCCTTAAGGGCAAACTCAGCACTCAGATCCTTTAACAAACCTGTCACAGCCTCATCAGATGAACTTGTGACAATGATATCATCAACGTAAATAAGAATAAATATAGTGGTATTTGACTTATTGTAAACGAACAAGGATGTGTCAAATTTTGAAGGAACCAAACCAAGTGTTTGCAGTTTCTGACTTAATTAGTCGTGAGTACCATGTCCTGGGAGCCTGTTTCAGTCCATATAGAGCTTTGTCAAGCTTGTATGGTGTTGTTTCCATTAACAGTATCAAATGGAAGCTGGATGAGCCCCAGTTCGAAAGAAAAGAAAAAGTTGAGATGTATTGCAGAATGGAGCAAAGTATTAACACATTCTGAAAATCCAAGACAACGGATGTAGATATATATATATATATATATATATATATATATATATATATATATATATATAGTGCATAATTAACCGAATGTGTAATGAAGTAGAAAATCATCATGTTGTGGGCATAGGCAATTTGTTCCACCTAAATCACCTCAGGTTCAAATGCCAAAAGTGAAAATATATACTCCCTGATGAAACTGCAAAGGTGAAGATATTCCCTGACTGGATGCATGTGTGGTCCTCTCTTTCTTTAGTAGCACGGAACCGAAAATATTCCCGGACGGAATGTGAAGTGCCAAGTTTTCCTATTTGGTAACCGGTTCTCAAAAGAGAAAAATATGTAACAAGAAATTTTCGTACTGCGCTACCACTTCTTTGCATAACCCTCTTGTGTAATTTTAGCGGTACAGTTGTTTTTTCCCCAACCGGACCGGAAATATTCTGTTTATCCAGACATAGGACTTGAAAATAATAATAATACTAAGCGCGATTGCCTCAGTGGCTGTGGGGATTATAGATGCCCTATTCTGTCTCAGCCACCATGTTTTCGCCTGCGAGTATTTCCTAGGAAAAACGGTTTAATTGATGTGGTTTCCTGGTGTTTTCCATTTCTTTGTTTACAACGCACGGACAAATTACATGATGTTTCCTTTAAGAAAACATGCGAATGACAGGGTGATAGATTTTTTTAGATATATACGAACAACATTTTCTAAAAAAAATGTGCAACAACTTGCACGGATACTTTTCTAGAATATGTGTGCGTGCCTAAATTGTTGTTGAATGTAGACGGATTGTTTTCACACACCTTCAAGTTTCCAATCCTTGTTGCATGCAGATAAAATAAAATAAAATAGGAGAATATGGCATTAAAAAGGAAGCAAGAAACCTTATTATTATATAGCCAATTAAATCATTGGAAAATCATTATACATGAGTAAACTCGAGAATCAAAACAGAGAAAGGGAGTCACTGGAACAAGCATGTCGTCGTAATACAAAAGACGGTCTGTTAACAAAGAGACAAAAAATGAAAGAAACTAAAAAATGTGGGATGCAACCTCCACAATTAAATAAATAAATAAAACATCCATAGACACTATGACGGACAAAATCACACTCACGGGGTCACGGCTTTATCACTGAGGACTTTGGCACGTTCTAAGTAGGTGCTAGCTTCATTCTTGAGTTTAGTGGCCTGTTCCGGAGAGGCAGTTTTGGTCTCCTTGAGTTTATCGCCAGCCATCTTAACATATTCTCGGGCTCCAGCTTGATACTTGCAAAAGTCAATGCACTTTTGGTTGCAAACTTCCATTGCCATTTTTGCCTTGCAGTCCTTGAAACATTTGTCCCAGCAGTCCTCTTGGGCAGTTACCGCTGGTGTTGAGACCATCACGACGAGGAGGAGAAGGGCAACGATTGCATTCCTAGTATTCAGCGCCATTCTTTCTTGAGACTACTTCCACAAGGTACGTATGACCAGGGGGTTGAGAAGGAGGTTGTTGATGAGGAAATGATGGTTTCTGGATGGAGTTCTGGCCATTGCCCGGTTAAATAGCATGCTTAGGAGAAGAAAGTGTGGCCATGAGAGATACATGGACAACCTGACGTTGTAAGTGACATGCATGCCGATCTGGGTGCACGGTGGCCATTCCTCCTTATTTTTACCCAACCACATATTGGTGCCAGAAAGCTTTATTTTCGATGGTTCAAGTAAATGTCCCGAGAAATGCATGCATGCATGCATACACGGGGTCATTCCTGATAAATTTGGCCATGCATCATCGAGCACCGTCACTACTTTTCTTTTGAAAATCATCCCAACTACTCCCTCCGTTCCTAAATATTTGTCTTTCTAGGCATTTTAACAAGTGACTACATACGAAGTAAAATGAGTGAATCTACACTCTTTTGAAAATCATCCCAACTAGAAGGGTTGGACGCGCTTTGTTGCGTCGTTCGTGTTGTTGGCTTTATTAACAAATAATCACTCTGTTTAAACATATATAAGGTATATTGCCTTTTTGAAAAGGCAAACCTTTTCAATTTGACTAAATTTATACAAAAATATGTCAAAAACCATAATACCAAATCAGTATTTTTAGATTCATCGTGAAATGAATTTCTATACCTTTTTTGTTTAATATTATGGATGTCGATATTTTTTCTCTCAACTTGGTCAAAAATAAATATTTTTTTATTTTTTTTGAAAAAATAATAATATATATTTGAAACTGATGGAATATTTAGTTTGGCGGGTACGGGAGATGATAGTGTGTTTTATTTTTATTCATAACGCGTTGATTTGGTGGGCCTTTCCTGGTGTGATTAGGTGTTATACGCTAACCAAACTATATTTATGTGGGGAATTTTTTGTGTCGATGGCTGCATATATACTATATTAGTGCAACAATATCACATGATGACGCATCTTTTTTCCAGGTGATGGGAAGGTGCACCGGATTATTATGTTGTTATAAGCCGGTTGCTGGTGATTGATTTGTAAAATCATTGGCATAGTTAAAATCGTAAACCAAATTCAAAATTGAATACCTGAATGAAAGAGCTTCAAAATTAGGGAACATAGTGAACTAAAAGAATTGAATGGGGTAGCTAGAGAAATTGCTGACCAGGTTAAAACTGGATGACCCAAATCTAAATTGAATACCTCAATTAATTATGCGCCTTCAAAATTTAAGAAGCATAGTGTATAGAATAAAATAATTGGATGAGAGAGCTTTGAGAAATTATTGACTCGTTCAAAATTGGATGAGGGAACAATGCACTCTAGCAGCTAGTTTTGCTTCCGAGAGCTGTGAAAGACTTAGAGCATCTCTATCAGACCTCGTATAACGTCGACACACAAAACGCGTTTACAGTTCGTCGAAAAACGGCTTTGCCGGCCGGCGCGGGCGGGCGAAGAGTCAGACCCCGCAAAACAGAACTGTAAAAAGGAATATTCACGGATATTCCATTTTACAGTTCTGCTATGCGGTGTCTTACTCTGTGCCCACCCGCGCCGGCCTGCAAAGTCGTTTGCAGTTTTATCTAAATTTGATACATATGCACATATTGAGAATTGCTAATTTGCAATATAAGGAAAAATGTCAATTTGACAATACAACAATTATCCAAATTACAATAATTATTCAAATCACCAAAGCAAACTGAATAATTCAATACAAAAATTGTCCCGAATACAAATCACAAATGAATTAATGAAAATGAATGGAAAATGTAATGTGTTACTGGCCAGCCCTTTGCCAATGGTGCTCAATGAGATCCTCCTAAAGCTGAAAGTGGGTGTTTGCGTCTTCAATCTCCTTGTAGGTCTGAAGAAAAGCTCTAGTGCGGTTAGGGCCTCTAACTGGTTTGACACGGCTACCCATATTGTAGTAGAGGAACTCCAAGTTCATGCCTATCTCAGCTTCGATAATCATATTGTGAAGAATAACACAACATGTCATGATGTTTTTCAAGGTTCGCTTGTCCCAAAAACGAGGACGACCACAAACAATGGCAAACCTATATTGCAAAACCCTGAGTGCTCTTTCAATGTCTTTTCGGGTTGCCTCTTGTACCCTTGTAAATTCTCATTATTTCCTAGTTTGGGCCTCTCTGATGCCCTTGACAAATGTGCACCAAGGAGGGTATATACCATCTCCAAGATAGTACCCCTTTGTGTATTCATGTCCATGGATAGTGTAGTTGCAAACAGGAGCATCACCACGAGCAAGCCTAGCAAATAAATGAGACTGTCACAACATATTGATATCATTGAGAGTACCCGGCATAACAAAAAACCAATGCCAAATTCATTAATCCTCGGATGCTACGGCCTCTAGCACAATTGTTGCCTCATGCGACTTGTCACAATACATTCCCTGGCATGCCTTTGGGCAATTTTTACATGTCCAATGCATATAATATATGCTACCTAGCATGCCAGGCCAACCTCTTCTATCATTAGCTGCCATCAATTTTTTTGTGTCATCCTCGTTGAGTACCCGAAGATATTCAGGACCAAAGACACGGATGATCACTTTGGCAAACCTACGCACTGACTCAATTGTAGTATCTTCACCAATGCGAAGGTACTCATTGGCATAGTCAGCCGGAATGTCGTATGCAATTACCCGCATAGCAGCTAAGATTTTTGATATGCACTAAATCCCTTCAAGCCCGCAGCTGTTGACACATGAACACGTCACGTGTACCCTCGACGCCGGGGGCGATGCATCGCAACTCACGTCAAAGGAGACCGGACCGACAGTACGATAAGCAGGACAATCGGTGGGCGCTTTTGAAGACCTTAAACCCCACACGCCCGGGAGGGACCCCATCAGGGAGTGCGGCAGCTATGGGCTGCCCTAGGTCAATTCGCTCGCCCCTAGAGCCTTGTGGATCGCTGCCCTCCAATGCGAAGAACGAACGAAGAACGAGAAAGAAAGATACAAGGGTAGGGGATAAAGATAGATGAACACAAAAGTGTAATAGATTGATTGGTTCAATTGGTGTTGTTCAGTCAGCCATCACCCCCAACATATATAAGAGGCTGGTGGACTTCCCATAGAAGTAAACGATTCATCTAGGCTTTCCTTACAAAAATTTACATCAATTAACGTCCTAGAGTCCTAGTTCTATTCCAACTCGGATTCAGTCTGAATCGGGCCCAACTTCTGTATTCCTCTTTGCGCGGGCCGTCGAGCTTGCATATGATCTCCGATCAATATGGCCCAACTATCAAACTTGTGTGCCTTGACGATACGAACAACTCTCATGTTGATCACTTTTTCAAATAAGGCCATCTTGAATACTTTTCGAGGTCATCTTTACCTTCTAGTCGGACTCTGTCTTGCAGCAGACTGGATTGTCCGAGTCTCGTAGTGAATTTGCAGGCCATATACTATCTCTGATGATGATGACTCCAAAACCAAAGTTTACCGTTTTGACGATATGCACAACTTCCGTATTGAACACTTCTCCATCCGAGGTAATCTTGATAAACTTTCGGGCACATGTTCAGTTTCACTTGGATTCGAGCTCATCCACTCGGATATTAGAGTCCTTCACTCGGATCATCCGACTGGACTTTTGCACTCGGATGTTAGGATCTTTCACTCGGATGGCAAAATTTTCACTCGGAAGACAATCTTTCACTCGGATGACTATATTTTCACTCGAAAGGCAATCTCTTACTCAATCGGCAAGCTTTCATCCCGACGGTAATCTTTTCACTCAGATAACTATATTTTCACTCGGATGAAAATAAGTTCACTCGGACGGCAAACTTTTACTCGATCGGTAAGTTTTCACTCGCATGCTAAGCTTTTCACTCGGAATTCCCGACTGAAAACATAACCTGATCTTGATTTGTCTCTCCAGGTCTCATACAACCTCGGATTGAGACGAATTATATATGAAAATCGATCGGCTCGACGAGAAGAAAGTTTCCGTGTTGAAGGTTTTTCGATTCAAGGCCATCTTGAGGGCCTAATTGCTCGCGCGACCCATCAGACAGGTGTTGGAAATATGCCCTAGAGGAAATAATAAAATGGATTATTATATTTCCTTGTTCATGATAATTGTCTATTGTTCATGCTATAATTGTGTTATCCGGAAATCGTAATACATGTGTGAATATATATAGACCACAACACGTCCCTAGTGAGCCTCTAGTTGACTAGCTCGTTGATCAACAGATAGTCATGGTTTCCTGACTATGGACAGTGGATGTCATTGATAACGGGATCACATCATTAGGAGAATGATATGATGGACAAGACCCAATCGTAACCGTAGCACAAAGATCGTGCAGTTCGTTTTGCTAGAGCTTTTCCAAATGTCAAGTATCATTTCCTTAGACCATGAGATTGTGCAACTCCCGGATACCATAGGAGTGCTTTGGGTGTGCCAACCGTCACAATGTAACTGGGTGACTATAAAGGTGCACTACGGGTATCTCCGAAAGTGTCTGTTGGGCTGGCACAAATTGAGACTGGGATTTGTCACTCCGTATGACGGAGAGGTATCTCTGGGCCCACTCCATAATGCATCATCATAATGAGCTGAATGTGACCAAGTGTCTCATCATGGGATCATGCATTACGGTACGAGTAAAGTGACTTGCCGGTAACGATATTAAACGAGGTATTGGGATACCGATGATCGAGTCTCGGGCAAGTAATGTGCCGATTGACAAAGAGAATTGTATACGGGATTGATTGAATCCTCGACATCGTGGTTCATCCGATGAGATCATCGAGGAGCATGTGGGAGCCAACATGGGTATCCAGATCCCGCTGTTGGTTATTGACCGGAGAGGCGTCTCAGTCATGTCTGCATGTCTCCCGAACCCGTAGGGTCTACACACTTAAGGTGCGGTGACGCTAGGGTTGTAGAGATATTAGTATGCAGTAACCCGAAAGTTGTTCGGAGTCCCGGATGAGATCCCGGACATCACGAGGAGTTCCTAAATGGTCCGTAGGTGAAGAATTATATATAGGAAGTCAGGCTTCGGCCATCGGGAAAGTTTCGGGGGTCACCGATATTGTATCGGGACCACCGGAAGGGTCCTGGGGGTCCACCGGGTGGGGCCACCTATCCTGGAGGGCCCCATGGGCTGAAGTGGGAGGGGAACCAGCCCCTGGTGGGCTGGTGCGCCCCCCCCCCTTGGGCCCCCCTGCGGCTAGGGTTGGAAACCATAGGGGTGGGGCCGCCTCCACCTGGCTTGGGGGGCAAGTTTCCCCCCTGGCCGCCGCCCCCTTGGAGATTGGATCTCCTAGGGCCGACGCTCCCCCTAGGGGGCCCTATATAAAGAGGGTGGAGGGAGGGAAGCCGCACCCCCAAGTCCCTGGCGCCTCCCTCTCCCCATGCACCACCTCTCCCTCTAGCTGAAGCTTGGCGAAGCCCTGCCGACATCGTTGCTGCATCCACCACCACGCGTCGTGCTGCTGGATCTCCATCAACCTCTCCTTCCCCTTGCTGGATCAAGAATGAGGAGATTTCTTCCCAACCGTATGTGTGTTGAACGCGGAGGTGCTGTCCGTTTGGCACAAGGATCATCAGTGGTTTGGATCACGACGAGTACGACTCCCTCAACCCCGTTCTCTTGAACGCTTCCGCTCGCAATCTACAAGGGTATGTAGATGCTATCCTCTCTCTCGTTGCTAGATGACTCCATAGATTGATCTTGGTGAAGCGTAGGAATTTTTTTATTTTGTGCAATGTTCCCCAACAACAGGGTGTGTGGTACTTCGCGCCATATTTTCGTTTAGGTTCGGTCTGTAGTGTATTGTCTGTAACTTTTGCATATGAACTCGGATTGAGATAATTTATATATCAAAATCAATTGCCTTGACAAGACGAAGACTATTCCTTTAGAGTGCTCCTTCATACGAGGCCGTATTGAAAGTGTGATCGGCCGAAAACCACTCAGAACACTAAATCCTGCCACTCAGAGTACAATTTCGGTCCATAAGATAAGGTTGGAATACGATAACCGAAACATCAAAGTTGTTCCACTCGGCGACATGAAACTTTTCATGCTGAAAACCCTTTCACTCGAGGTCATATTATTTTACTTTTATGTCATGCCAAAATAAGGTGTCAACAGAAGCTTTTCTTCTTTGAGTAAAATACTGACAATTGGCCTCGCAAGCTTGCACAATTTTCACAAAGAGAGATCGGCGCATTCGATACCTTCTTCGGGAGAGGTGCGGTGGATATGTTGGACTATCCGTGAAGTTGTCTTGCATCAATATCTCGTTTTGGAGATGGCAATTTTGAGGAATTGAGCCTCTTTCGGTTCTCATCTTCGTGCTCCTTGACGGCAAGGGCCATCACCAAAGTCTACTGGCAGTAGTTGACAAGCACCATCTCAACATTCGAGTCGTCCAAATCGGACGAATCGTCTAGTAAAAACTTCTCGCACGGGCTCAATTCCATCTACATTCACAAACACGCCTGCCGCGTTAATTAACTATGCATACCGATCGGCACTAGCACAAGTACATACACACCGGCCGCTCGGGGCGGTGGCTCTCCGGCAAGGGATGTGGAGGTGGCGGTGACGACTAGGGGTGGCTCGTGGGCAGCGGATCCCGGGCAGCGATGGCGGTTAGGGGCGGCTTGGATCCGTGGATCCGGGGAGCCGGGGCAGTGGCTCGGTGGAAGAGGGTAGGGGCGCCCCCGTGGCACAATTCGGTCCGTAGATTTGGCCGGAATCACCGTCGGTGGACGGGCGGAACCAATGGCGAGCGGCGGCGGAAGGGGGTGGGGAAAGAGCGCGGGCTGAAATATCCCTGCCGCCAACCGCTTTTTTGGGATACGGGGCACAGTAGGGGCAGGGTGGAAACTTGCGTTCTCGGGGGTTCGGGACGGGATTTTGCCGCGCCCATTAATGATACAGCTCGTAGAAGGCCTATTGTGTCTACGGCCCGTAGAAAGCCCATTGTTTCTACGCCCGGTAGAAGGCCCATTTTTCTACGGCCCTGAGAAGGCCCATTGTTTCTACGGCCCGTAGGAGGCCCACGGTAACTACAGTAAATATATAGCCCATGGTTATTGTGGCCTAGTTTTAAAAAATAGGTTATTGCAGCCACTAGCAAACCGCGGAAAAAGAACTGTATTGACTACAAGCAAACAAATAAACAAGACAATAAGGAAATGAATAAGCAAGTAACTTACGCTAGCCTATTACACCTATTACACATATTACATCCACTTGGCAACAAAGTTCGCCATCTGTGCAAATATTGCGAACAAAGCAGCATATTACATACACTGGCCGTCAAAATTGGCCACCAGTGCAAATAAACACGACAGTAAAACAAGTCGATGACTGAAACAACTTCAGAAGAGGTCAAGAAACGTTATCCTGGGTATCCAAAATGCTGGCAATAAGCTTAGCAAGCTTATTAGCTTTGTCCTGTTTGATGCTAAAATCCTCCAACACTTGCTGTTGCACCAGAAAGTATGCGTCTGAATGCTCCAGGGACTTCCGCAGTCCTTCCGCTTCCTGTCGCAGCATAGCTGATTGATGTCTTTCAGCTTGTAGTTGAGACTCAAGAAACCGAACTGATTCAGACAGTGAGTTTGAATAGCTAATGCAAGTGGTAGTGGCCAGTAACTCGAACACTAAACCAAGACATGACTTTGGGGTTGCCTCACTGTCTTCAAGATAGTTTTCCTTGGCTGTTTTCTCAGCTTTGTTGGAAACCAACAAAGATGTCTCACGATCCTTATCTGCATTACTTCCTTTATCATTGCTTAACAGGGCACTCTTCCCCAATATTTTGTCAGAGTTCTAAAAGAAGAAACAAGCAGACACATAACAGGTTTAGCATGTACTAGTATATGAAACTCATTTCGGTGAACCAGTTCATTAGTAAGGTGGACAAGATTTGGTGGCGCCGAGTAGGCCTCGGCTTTGTCCGAGGAGTCGGTGAGGATGCTGCAGTTCCAGTGGAGTAGGTTAAGCCGACGCTGTGGGCATGGAGCAGCCGCGGTAGATGAGGCAATCGTCGGAGCAACTCCTTGGAGGTGGAGGACGGGGCAGCTGAACCGGCCTGACGACAAGATGGACAACGGATCTTCATCCGGGGAGGTGGATGAGGGACGTCGAGCTATTGCAGTGGACGACATTGTCAGGGAAGTGGCTCCTTCAAGGCAACGGTGAGGTGGCGGACGGAGGAGTGTGGGGTTTCGCGGCTAGAGCGGAGAGGTTATGGCGGCCATATTTCGAATGGCGAAAAGGAGGCAATGGGAGGGGCACCATGACTTAGGGATGCGCTTGTCCAAAATGTAGGGTGTGTTACAAAAGTACCCCCACCGATTTGAACTAGCGTCCATTTCGACTCAGGGATAGAAGGGGGATTTCGCCTGTCGGGATTTGGCAGTTAGAGGGAGTTTTCGCGTGCATTGTAATTTCGGGATAGCAAGGCGCGGGTTGTGAAGGCGCCAGTTTTGGATGCACGATATCTGAATTTTCGGGATATAACAAGCCGCGAGTTGAATTTTAGGGACAAGCCTAATGTGTAATATTATACTTGTACGTATCAAATCAATTATCACTTCCGTTAACAAAAAAATATATTTACACCACATAAAGAGACAGTCTTGTCCCGTTTTACTATACAATGCTATTCAAAGCTACTCCCTCCTTCTATCTATATAGGGCCTAATGCGTTTTTCGAGGCTAAATTTGACCAACCAAATATTAGAGCAATAATATATGACAAGCAACTTACACAAAGCACACCATTAAATTCGTGTGTGAAAGGAGCTTTCAATGATATAATGTTCACGTTGTGCATGTCATGTACTATTAATCCTGTCAATAGTCAAAGGCGGTCTTAAAAAACGCATTACGCCCTCTATAGATGGAAGGAGGGAGTATGGATCCACGTTATGTCCAATTAAAAAAAAATTCTTGCTGTATAATGCATGTAACCTACTCATGCCAACATTTTAGTGCATTCCAAATATCTATACTACCGCTGCAATTCGAACTGAATTTGAATTCGTTTCTCGATTTCAATAAGAATCTACAATCATGATTGTTGCCAACTTCAACCATCATTATTGTATTACCTTAACAACACACCACATGATTACTATAGAGATAGATATGAAGTATGTGTACTATATGAACTCGAATTCAATTTTTTGAATACACTTGATGTTGATTCCAAATAATAGTACATTTGATGTACTAACTAGATATTCATAATCTAACGTACACCATGTTTATCACACAAAGTATAGTTCCCCACCCACTACATTATGACAAGTATTTAGCCCTGAGCTGCAAAATCCACACATTAGCCCAAATTATAATCAATGTTCTACATTATGAAATCTTCTTCAAGTATCCGTATCCACTCTTTATATTGAATTATGATCTATGTTCGTCTTTAACACCTTCATGATCCTCTTCTCTTTGTAGCTAGCTAGCACTAATTTTCTATCGTGCATGCACACGCCCGCCCCCCTCTCACCCTCCCTCAGCGTCCCCTCCAGCACACACATTCATTATTTCTCTTTAGGTCGTTCACCCGCGGTGTGTGTAGGCCCCCAACTCCTTCTTTCCGGCACACACCGGACGATATACCTCTCTAGCCAAGAGTGCCTACCACAAACATATACTTGTTGGGGAACGTAGTAATTTCAAAATTTTCCTATGCACACGCAAGATCATGGTGATGTATAGCAACAAGAGGGGAGAGTATGTCCACGTACCCTCATAGACCATAAGAGGAAGCGTTAGCACAATGCGGTTAATGTAGTCGTACGTCTTCACAATCCGACCGATCAAGTACCAAACGCACGGCACCTCCGAGTTCAGCACACGTTCAGGTCGATGACGTCCCTCGCACTCCGATCTAGCCGAGCTTCGAGGGAGAGTTCCGTCAGCATGATAGCATGGTGACGATGATGATGTTCTACTAACGCAGGGCTTCGCTTAAGCACTGCTACGATATTATCAAGGTGGAATATGGTGGAGGGGAGCACCGCAAACGGCTAATAGATCTCAAGGATCAATTGTTGTGTCTAGAGGTGCCCCCCTGCCCCCGTATATAAAGGATCAAGGGGGAGGGGGCGGCCGTCCAGGAGGAGGCGCGCCAGGGAGGAGTCCTACTCCCACCGGGAGTAGGACTCCCTCCTTTCCTAGTCCAAGTAGGAGAGGGGAAGGAGGGAGAGAGGAGAGGAAGGAAAGGGGGGCGCTGCCCCCTCCTCCTTGTCCAATTCGGACTAGAGGGGGAGGGGGCGCGCGGCCTGCCCTGGCCGCCCCTCCTCTTATCCACTAGGGCCCATGAGGCCCACTAAAACCCCCAGGGGGTTCTGGTAACCCGCCGGTACTCCGGTATACATCTGATAACCCCCGGAACCATTCTGGTGTCCGAATATAGTCGTCCAATATATCAATCTTCATGTCTCGACCATTTCGAGACTCCTCGTTATGTCCATGATCACATCCGAGACTCCGAACTATCTTCGGTACATCAAAACACATAAACTCATAATATAACCGTCATCTAACTTTAAGTGTGCGGACCCTACGGGTTCGAGAACTATGTAGACATGACCGGGACACGTCTCCGGTCAATAACCAATAGCGGAACCTGGATGCTCATATTGGTTCCTACATATTCTACGAAGATCTTTATCGGTCAAACCGCATAACAACATACGTTCTTCCCTTTGTCACCGGTATGTAACTTGCCCGAGATTCGATCATCGGTATCTCAATACGTAGTTCAATATCGTTACTGGCAAGTCTCTTTACTCGTTATATAATGCATCATTCCATAACTAACTCATTAGCTACATTGCTTCCAAGGCTTATAGTGATGTGCATTACCGAGAGGGCCCAGAGATACCTCTCCGACAATCGGAGTGACAAATCCTAATCTCGAAATACGCCAACTTAACATGTACCTTCGAAGACACCTATAGAGCTCCTTTATAATCACCCAGTTACGTTGTGACGTTTGGTAGCACACAAAGTGTTCCTCTAGTAAACGGGAGTTGCATAATCTCATAGTTGTAGGAACATGTATAAGTCATGAAGAAAGCAATAGCAACATACTAAACGATCAAGTGCGAAGCTAACGGAATGGGTCAAGTCAACCACATCATTCTCCTAATGATGCGATCCAGTTAATCAAATGATAACTCATGTCTATGGTTAGGAAACACAACCATCTTTGATTAACGAGCTAGTCAAGTAGAGGCATACTAGTTACACTATGTTTGTCTATGTATTCACACATGTATTATGTTTCCGGTTAATACAATTTTAGCATGAATAATAAAAATTTATCATGATATAAGGAAATAAATAATAACTTTATTATTGCCTCTAGGGCATATTTCCTTCAGTCTCCCACTTGCACTAGAGTAAATAATCTAGATTCCACAGTAATGATTCTAACACCCATGGAGCCTTGGTGCTGATCATGTTTTGCTCGTGGAAGATGCTTAGTCAACGGGTCTGCAACATTCAGATCCGTATGTATCTTGCAAATCTCTATGTCTCCTACCTGGACTTGCTCCCGGACGGCATTGAAGCGTCTTTTGATGTGTTGGTTCTCTTGTGAAATCTGGATTCCTTTGCCAAGGCAATTGCACCAGTATTGTCACAAAAGATTTTCATTGGTCTCGATGCACTAGGTATGACACCTAGATCGGATATGAACTCTTTCATCCAGACTCCTTCATTTGCTGCTTCCAAAGCAGCTATGTACTCCGCTTCACATGTAGATCCCGCCATGATGCTTTGTTTAGAACTGCACCAACTGACAGCTCCACCATTCAATATAAACACGTATCCGGTTTGCAATTTAGAATCGTCCGGATCAGTGTCAAAGATTGCTCCGACGTAACCATTTACGACTAGCTCTTTGTCACCTCCATAAATGAGAAACATATTCTTAGTCCTTTTCAGGTATTTCAGGATATTCTTGACTGCTGTCCAGTGATCCACTCTTGGATTACTTTGGTACCTCCCTGCTAAAATTATTGCTAAGCATACATCAGTTCTGGTACACAGCATTGCATACATGATAGAGCCTATGGCTGAAGCATAGGGAACATCTTTCATTTTCTCTCTATCTTCTGTTGTGGTCGGGCATTGAGTCTGACTCAACTTCACACCTTGTAACACAAGCAAGAACCCTTTCTTTGCTTGATCCAGTTTGAACTTTTTCAAAACTTTATCAAGGTATGTGCTTTGTGAAAGTCAAATAAAGCGTCTTGATCTATCTCTATAGATCTTGATGCCTAATATATAAGCAACTTCACCGAGGTCTTTCATTGAAAAACTTTTATTCAAGTATCCTTTTAGCTATCCAGAAATTCTATATCATTTCCAATCAAAAATATGTCGTCTACATATAATATCAGACATGCTACAGAGCTCCCACTCACTTTCTTCTAAATACAGGCTTCTCCAAAAGTCTGTATAAAACCATATGCTTTGATCACACTATCAAAGCGTTTATTCCAACTCCGAGAGGCTTGCACCAGTCCATAAATGGATCGCTGGAGCTTGCGCACTTTATTATCACCTTTGGGATTGACAAAACTATCTGGTTGCATCAAATACAACTCTTCTTCTAGAAATCCATTCAGGAATCCAGTTTTGACATCCATTTGCCATATTTCATATTCATAAAACGCGGCAATTTCTAACATGATTCGGACAGACTTAAGCATCGCTACGGGTGAGAAAGTCTCATCGTAGTCAACCCCTTGAACTTGTCAAAAACCTTTTGTAAGAAGTAAAGCTTTGTAGATAGTAACATTACCATCAGCGTCAGTCTTCTTCTTGAAGATCCATTTATTCTCGATGGCTTGCCGATCATTGGGCAAGTCAACCAAAGTCCATACTTTGTTCTCATACATGGATCCCATCTCAGATTTCATGGCCTCAAGCCATTTCGCGGAATCTGGGCTCATCATCGCTTCCTCATAGTTCGTAGGTTCGCCATGGTCAAGTAACATGACCTCCAGAATAGGATTACCGTACCACTCTGGTGTGGATCTTACTTTTGTTGACCTACGAGGTTCGGTAGTAACTTGATCTGAAGTTTCATGATCAATATCATTAGCTTCCTCACTAATTGGTATAGTTGTCACAGGAACCAGTTTCTGTGATGAACTACTTTCCAATAAGGGAGCAGGTACAGTTACCTGATCAAGTTCTACTTTCCGCCCACTCACTTCTTTCGAGAGAAACTCTTTCTCTAGAAAGGATCCAAATTTAGCAACAAAAATCTTGCCTTCAGATCTGTGATAGATGGTGTACCCAATAGTCTCCATTGGGTATCCTATGAAGACACATTTCTCCGATTTGGGTTCGAGCTTATCAGGTTGAAGTTTTTTCACATAAGCATCGCAGCACCAAACTTTAAGAGACGACAACTTTGGTTTCTTGCTAAACCACAGTTCATAAGGCGTCGTATCAATGGATTTTGATGGTGCCCTATTTAACGTGAATGCGGCCGTCTCTAGAGCATAACCCCAAAATGATAGCGGTAAATCAGTAAGAGACATCATAGATCGCACCATATCTAGTAAAGAACGATTACGACGTTCGGACACACCATTACGTTCTGGTGTTCTGGGTGGCATGAGTTGCGAAAATATTCTG
Source organism: Triticum aestivum (assembly GCF_018294505.1). Lineage (NCBI taxonomy): Eukaryota > Viridiplantae > Streptophyta > Magnoliopsida > Poales > Poaceae > Triticum > Triticum aestivum. The sequence continues at coordinate 190,116 of NW_025228109.1, forward strand.
CATTGTTTCATAATGTAAACCAAACTCGTAACTCAAATATTCTCCTCCACGATCAAATCATAGTAACTTTATTTTCTTGTTACAATGATTTTCCAAGTCACTCTGAAATTTTTTAAACTTTTCAAATGTTTTAGACTTATGTTTCATTAAGTAGATATACCCATATCTGCATAAATCATCTGTGAAGTTGAGAAAATAACGATACCCGCCGCGAGCCTATATGTTCATTGGACCACATACATCAGTATGTATGATTTCCAACAAATCTTTTGCTCGCTCCATAGTTCCGTAGAACGGCGTTTTAGTCATCTTGCCCATGAGGCATGGTTCAAAAGTACCAAGTGATTCATAATCAAGTGATTCCAGAAGTCCATCAGTATGAAGTTTCTTCATGCGCTTTACACCAATATGACCCAAACGGCAGTGCCACAAATAAGTTGCACTATCATTATCAACTATGCATCTTTTGGCTTTAACATTATGAATATGTGTATCACTACTATCGATATTCAATAAAAATAGACCACTCTTGAAGGGTGCATGACCCTAAAAGATATTACTCACATAAATAGAACAACCATTATTCTCTAATTTAAATGAACAACCGTCTTGCATCAAACAAGATCCAGATATAACGTTCATGATTAACACTGGCACCAAATAACAATTATTCAGGTCAAAAACTAATCCCGAAGGTAGATGTAGAGGTAGCGTGCCAACCGCGATCACATCGACTTTGGAACCATTTCCCACGCGCATCGTCACCTCGTCCTTAGCCAATCTTCTCTTAATCCGTAGTCCCTGTGTCGAGTTGCAAATATTAGCAACAGAACCAGTATCAAATACCTAGGTGCTACTGCGAGCATTAGTGAGGTACACATCAATAACATGTCTATCACATATACCTTTTTTCACCTTGCCATCCTACTTATCCGCCAAATACCTGGGGCAGTTCCGCTTCCAGTGACCAGTCTGCTTGCAGTAGAAGCACTTAGTCTCAGGCTTAGGTCCAGACTTGGGTTTCTTCTCTTGAGCATCAACTTGTTTGCCGTTCTTCTTGATGTTCCCCTTCTTCTTCCCTCTACACTTTTTCTTGAAACTAGTGGTCTTGTTGACCATCAACACTTGATGCTCCTTTTTAATTTCCACCTCCGCAGCTTTTAGCATTGCGATGAGCTTGGGAATAGTCTTGTTCATCCCTTGCATATTATAGTTCATCACAAAGCTCTTGTAGCTTGGTGGCAGTGATTGAAGAATTCTATCAATGACACTATCATCAGGAAGATTAACTCCCAGTTGAATCAAGTGATTATTATACACAGACATTTTGAGTATATGTTCACTGACAGAACTATTCTCTTCCATCTTGCAGCTATAGAACTCATTGGAGACTTCATATCTCTCTATCCGGGCATTTGCTTGAAATATTAACTTCAACTCCTGGAACATCTCATATGCTCCATGATGTTCAAAACATCGTTGAAGTCCCGGTTCTAAGCCGTAAAGCATGGCACACTGAACTATCGAGTAGTCATCAGCTTTGCTCTGCCAGACATTCTTAACATCGTCAGTTGCATCTGCAGCAGGCCTGGCACCCAGCGGTGCTTCCAGGACGTAATTCTTCTGTGCAGAAATGAGGATAATCCTCAAGTTACAGACCTAGTCCGTGTAATTGCTACCATCATCTTTCAACTTAGCTTTCTCAAGGAACGCATTAAAATTCAACGGAACAACAGCATGATCCATCTATCTACAACAAACATAGAAAAGCAAAATACTATTAGGTACTAAGTTCATGATAAATTTAAGTTCAATTAATCATATTACTTTAGAACTCCCACTTAGATAGACATCCCTCTTATCATCTAAGCGATCACGTGAACCAAATCAACTAAACCATGTCCGATCATCACATGAGATGGAGTAGTTTTCAATGGTGAACATCACTATGTTGATCATATCTACTATATGATTCACGCTCGACCTTTCGGTCTCGGTGTTGCGAGGCCATATCTATATATGCTAGGCTCGTCAAGTTTAACCTGAGTATTCCGCGTGTGCAACTATTTTGCACCCATTGTATTTGAATGTAGAGCCTATCACACCCGATCATCACGTGGTGTCTCAGCACGAAGAACTTTCGCAATGGTGCATACTCAGGGAGAACACTTATACCTTGAAATTTAGTGAGATGTCATCTTATAATGCTACCGTCAATCAAAGCAAAATAAGATGCATAAAGGATAAACATCACATGCAATCAATATAAGTGATATGATATGGCCATCATCATCTTATGTGTGTGGTCTCCATCTCCGAAGCACCATCATGATAACCATTGTCACCGGCGCGACACCTTGATCTCCATCTTAGCATCGTTGTCGTTTCGCCAGCTATTGCTTCTATGACTATCTCGCTACCGCTTAGTGATAAAGTAAAGCAATTACAGGGCGATTGCATTGCATACAATAAAGCGACAACCATATGGCCCAGTTGCCGATAACTCGGTTACAAAACATGATCATCTCATACAATAAAATATAGCATCACATCTTGACCATATCACATCACAACATGCCCTGCAAAAACAAGTCAGACGTCCTCTACTTTCTTGTTGCAAGTTTTCCGTGGCTGCTACGGGCTGAGCAAGAACCGTTCTTACCTATGCATCAAAACCACAATGATAGTTCGTCAAGTCAGAGTTGTTTTAACCTTCTCAAGGACCGGGAATGTTCAACTAAAGTTGGAGAAACTGACACCCGCCACCCACCTATATGCAAAGCACGTCGGTAGAATCAGTCTCGCGTAAGGGTACGCATAATGTCGGTCCGGGCCGCTTCATCCAACAATACCGCCGAACCAAAGTATGACATGCTGGTAAGTAGTATGCATTGTATCGCCCACAACTCACTTGTGTTCTACTCGTGCATCTAACATCTACGCATAAAACCAGGCTTGGATGCAAGTGATGGGGAACGTAGTAATTTCAAAAATTTCCTACACACACGCAAGATCATGGTGATGCATAGAAACGAGAGGGGAGAGTATGTCCACGTACCCTCGTAGACCGTAAGCGGAAGCGTTAGCACAATGCGGTTGATGTAATCGTACGTCTTCACGATCCGACCGATCAAGTACGAATGCACGGCAAACCGAGTTCAGCACACGTTCAGCTTCATGACATCCCTCACACTCCGATCCGGCCGAGCTTCGAGGGAGAGTTCCATTAGCATGACTGCGTGGTGACGATGATGTTGTTCTACGGACGCAGGGCTTCGCCTAAGCAACACTACGATATTATCGAGGTGGAATATGGTGGAGGGGGGCACCGCACACGGCTAATAGATCTCAAGTATGAATTGTTGTGTCTAGAGGTGCCCCCTGCCCCCTTATATAAAGGATCAAGGTGGAGGGGGTGGCCGGCAAGGAGGAGGCGCGCCAGGGAGGAGTCCTACTCCCACCGGGAGTAGGACTCCCTCCTTTCCTAGTCCAAGTAGGAGAGGGGAAGGAAGGGAGAGAGGAGAGGAAGGAAAGGGGGGCGCCCCCCCTCCTTGCCCAATTCAGACTAGAGGGGGAGGGGCGTGCGGCTTGCCCTGGCCGCCCCTCCTCTTCTCCACTAGGGTCCATGAGGCCCACTAAAACCTCCCGGGGGGTTCCGGTAACCCTCTGGTACTCCGGTATACATCCGATAACCCCCGGAACCATTCTGATGTCCGAATATAGTCGTCCAATATATCAATCTTCATGTCTCGACCATTTCAAGACTCCTCGTCATGTTCGTGATCACATCAGGGACTCCGAACTATCTTTGGTACATCAAAACACATAAACTCATAATGTAATCGTCATCTAACTTTAAGCGTGCGGATCCTATGGGTTCGAGAACTATGTAGACATGACCGAGATACATCTCCGGTCAATAACCAATAGCGGAACCTGGATGCTCATATTGGTTCCTACATATTCTGCGAAGATCTTTATCGGTCAAACCGCATAACAACATACGTTCTTCCCTTTGTCATCGGTATGTTACTTGCCCGAGATTCGATCGTCGGTACCTCAATACCTAGTTCAATCTCGTTACTAGCAAGGCTCTTTACTCGTTACATAATGCATCATGCTGTAACTAACTCAGTAGCTACATTGCTTGCAAGGCTTATAGTGATGTGCATTACCGAGAGGGCCCAGAGATACCTCTCCGACAATCAGAGTGACAAATTCTAATCTCGAAATACGCCAACTCAACATGTACCTTCGGAGACACCTATAGAGCTCCTTTATAATCACCCAGTTATGTTGTGACGTTTGGTAGCACACAAAGTATTCCGCTAGTAAATGGGATTTGCATAATCTCATAGTTGTAGGAACATGTATAAGTCATGAAGAAAGCAATAGCAACATACTAAACGATCAAGTGCTAAGCTAACGAAATGGGTCAAGTCAATCACATCATTCTCCTAATGATGTGATCCCGTTAATCAAGTGACAACTCATATCTATGGTTAGGAAACACAACCATCTTTGATCAACGAGCTAGTCAAGTAGAGGCATACTAGTGACACTATGTTTGTCTATGTATTGACACATGTATTATCTTTCCGGTTAATACAATTCTAGCATGAATAATAACATTTATCATGATATAAGGAAATAAATAATAACTTTATTATTGCCTCTAGGGCATATTTCCTTCAATACTTCCCCTCTTCTCTTCTCACCGTCCATGCCCCCAATGTCCAATATGGTAACACACAGGTGTACACTCCCGCCTCTCTTTTCACCGATCTCATAGTCGCACACTCCTCCCCCCTCGACATAGTAGGCCTCTCGCACCACCTCCTAGCCGCACCCTCTCCCCCTATCTATCTCTCCAGACCTTATTTGCTTCTACACATGCATTCACGTATACGTACTGATCTCCCTACATATAGCTAGGTCGACTATAATTCTTTTCCCCACGCACCGATAGACTTACCTCACTAGTTATGTCTCTCCCTTTCTCGGACACATGACAGTTGATCTTCCTATGTAGTTACGTATGCTTACCACAACCATGTCTTCTCCCCTCATAATCCTTTCATATCTCCCGACCCGTCTCTCACACGCACGTGCATAGATAGACAGACATCCCCACCCTCTCTTATTGACATTACACTCGTACCCTCCGTTTGTCTAGAAGGCCTCTCCCACCATTTGTGAGACTTCACTCCACCACCAACCCTCCGACACTCTACCTTTTGTCTTTCTCCCAACCTTATTCCTTTGCTACACATATCCATGGATGCTGATCGATCTCCCTCTATACATAGCTAGGTCTCTTTCCTTCTACATACATATACTAGTCCATCTACCTCTCTATAGTTAGGTCTC
>NW_025228109.1:195823-219722 GCF_018294505.1 Triticum aestivum
ACAGAGAAAAATAGCACCTCTGCCCTCTCAAGTTCCAGTAGGCCAGCCGCCCTGTGTCTTTGACGTGAGAAAATACAAATTCGATGGCACTCTTTATCGATCCGCAGCCACACACTTCATCCATGTTTTTTATTATATCGATATCTCACGCTGATGATCCCTCCACTCTCCACTTCTAGATCGCTCCCTCTATATATGATATACCCATGACTCTGTTTCACACACATTGCATATGTTACGTTTTTTTGTTTGAGATATCATCGACACATTGCCTCGGTTTCGCACAAACCATCTCTCTCGCACCCACCCACGTACGTACCTACACCTAAAGAAGAGGTGCACGCAGGATGCATGTACTCATGTCTCGTTCCCGACGACACCCGCGCGGGTACACGATGGAGTTCATTTTTGTACGAAAAGGCAGTCCACGTGATAATTTGATGCGTGTAGCGGTTGTTTACTCGAAGGAGGGTCGGGTACCATGCCTAGATGGAACAAAGTTCGACTAGACACGTTTGTATTAAATAAAGTGATATATTCCTCCTCAATGGCGCATAGTACAGAATATAAAATGATTGCTGTGGGGAAAATGGAAAAATCCGCTCCACTATATACAAGGGAGCTGCCTGCCGGGGTTTGTCTCTCGTCACACCATCTCACACAAGGTGGCAGTGGCCTCTCTCTCTCTCACTGTTGGTAAGTGATCCGGACGCATCCCGTCCGCCGGCGGAAAGGGAGGATGTGCATTGTTTCTCCGTTCGACGGTGTTGAGGCAGCACGTCCCGATCTGCGGTACCCGTCGTTCTCTTTGACCAAGCTTCGGCGCAGTAGGGCCTTTGCCACTTGCTCGCTGCCGCGGGATGGGCAGATCCCGGCCGGCAGCGCCCTCCTAGTAACACCCCGACGACCCTCAGGTACAACTTCCTCCGGCCTTGTTCCACTGCCCATCTTCCCACGTTGCTGCATGTGGATCTTCTTTAGTTGTTTGCTTAAAACGTATCTTGGCCGACGTACTTTCCATCTTGCAATCTCGTCCTGAAATGATTTTTGATAAACCACCATTCTGCTATCTTTCCCTTATTACATGGAATATTCTTCTTTTTTGTCCGTGTATGTGTCTTGAACTCGTGTTATTCGCCAATAATTGTTTCCTTTCTACCTATTTTTCGCAAACAGGGCTAGCCATTTCACCTTGTTGCTATTGCGAACTTTTGGTGAACTGCACAAATCACTTTTTTTTTCTTAAGAGTGTTTTGTGGACTTCCGCAAAAATGTCACAACGGCAACTTTTGTACATTTCTGTGGGACTATAGAAAGGGAGATTGGTTTAGCTATGCTCTTCATCCAACTCCTGCCTAATATTATATAACAAGTAGTTAGTCCTGAAGAGAGATCACAGAGTTGATCGGCTTCTATTTGTGTGTGTTATGTTTCATCATCTAGTTCCACTATTATTGTAATCACACTGACTGGATATCTTTGCCAACAGAGATGGTCAGCTCGATTTTAGTGGAACTATAGAAAATGATCAGCTTGCGGTGTCCTCCGTACACCCTCTTTTTGGCTCCATCCCTGGGTGAAATTAGCTGCCAAGCAATGAACACTGTGCCCAGGAAATGGACCCATGCCTACAAATACTATCGATCAATTATATATTTTTCTTTATTTGTACACCTTCTCACAACTTTGTCTTCAGTTGTGATGTGAATATTGGCGCTGATCTGCGAACCATTGAGATGCATTAGCAGCCATGGTAGTTTCATTTGTATTTGATGAATGTTGTAACGAGATAATCTTGAGGCAAGAGGACACATGAATCCTAAGTTGAAACCTTTTTTTCCTGTGGGAACCAATGTTGAAACCTTCATATCATCACAGTACAATTTCATTAAAATTATGCGTACATATAAACAAATCCTGAAGGATTGATAGCAATGAAAGAAACAATTCAACTTTGTTTCGCCGACATGTGGGACATCCTTCATCCGGCTCCACCTGCCGTGCAACAATATTGAGTGCACAACTGCAGGGAAATATTCACCCTGGTCATTGTGCCGCATTAGTAATGACTAGTGAGGAGTCAAATCACAGAGCCCCACCTTCGCCACAGTAAGTTGCTGGGACGAAGCAACCATCATTTCTCTATTTCTTGAATCCGCTGGTACTCCCATATTCGCAGATTAATAAGTTTCTCTAGCAAAGCAACCATCACTTCACCTTTCGCACATTAAGTACCTCCTTGGGCCCACTAGAAAATCACTTTTCTCTCTCCATCAAGTGCATTTATTGTCAATCTAACCCTGCCACCGAAACACCTCTTTGGCTAGAGTTAGTTCTGGGTTAGTCATGAGTTAGTCTAACCTCTAGCTAAGTTAGAGTATCCAAACAGAAGCAGTATAGGACATGCAACTTGCTCAAAGCATGCAGTCAAATTTGTACGTGAATGAATCTTTTTTCTTTTCGAAAACGGAATGTAAAAGGATCTTCGAATGATATAATTTTCAAATTATATAAAAGCCTATCAATAGTAAAAGGCATCCTCGAAGAATACATTAGGCCCTACTCCCTCCGTCTAGGTGTATAAGTCACCTTACGAAAACCAAATACTCCCAAAATACTTAGGCACGGTGCACTAACTCCCACCTTGTTTCTTGTTTCTTGACATATGCACTAATAAGATATGTGGGGAATGCATGTTTTCAATGACTAAGACTACCAAACACGACATGCAATGGTTAGTTCATTGCATGCAATGCTATTAATTAGCAAATAAATATTAATTTCTCTCGTTTTCCCCTCTTCCTTGGTCACGGTGCACAATCTAAGATGATTTATTCAGTAGACGGAGGGAGTATATAAAATCTAACTAATAGTCAAAACTAAGTGTTACTACTACACCAAACTAGTTCAAAACGAGAAACTGGACCCACTCACAGCACAACACGCTTGTCTCGTTTGGTCCATCGGTCAAAGCGCTTCCTCTTCTTGGCATAAGAATAGAGTACTATAAGTGTTTTAGAATGCTCTTGGCTATAGGGGACATTGGAGACGTATCACATTGCAAGGCGGGTTCCTCCTCCGATTACTTCAAAGTACCTAACTCAATGAGCAGTATTCGGCTTTCCATTTATTGTCACGCCCATCGGTTTCCACACCTTCATGACTTTAGCTTCCACGTGTCGAGCGAATACGAGAGGTCGGGGTATTTTTGATATACCACCCTGACCATGTAAGAAAGGCATCTATTTAATTAGGATCTTCAGATCCATTCTACACCAAGCGAGGAATCCTCAGAGCTTGCTAGGAGAAACCATTCCAACATGGCTAGTGCTCCCAGCTCTTCCTCCCGTCCCCACGGCCCCGGAAAAGGCAGTTGGGAGAAATGTTCCGTATCCCACAGTCAGCTAGTGAAGCTGCAGACATAGGGTTTTCTTGCCCCCGTGGATCTACTCCCTGTTTGAGGAGGATTAACTTCCTTCGACGACCTAGCTCAGGTGGAGAATTTCCCCAATCCATCCAGGGGGAACGAGTGTGCTTTGTTCCCTACTTGCTGAGAGGTGTTGGATTTCCAATCCATCCATTCCTCCGAGGGCTTCTGGAGTATTATGGCCTCCAACTACACAATTTCACTCCTGCCTCCATCCTGCATATCGCGAGTAACGTTGCTCTTTGTGAGCTATTCCTGGGTTGTGAGGCCCATTTTGAATTATGGAGGAAACTATTCTGCCTCGTCCCTCATAGCCAAGTGGGATCAATATTTTATGTGGGCGGAGCCGAGGTATGGTGCATCACCGGGTCCGGATACCTGTCCCGCACGCCAAAGAAGGCATCCGAAGAGTGGCCTTCTGAATGGTTCTATATCGAGGACGTCACCCTTCCCGACCCAGTCCGAATGAGTCTACCCAAATTTTCAAGCATTCCTTTGAAGAAACGCCACATCTGGCACCCTCGGAGCCTCATGGAGGAAGATAGCGCGGAAGTCCTTGAATTGATGAGCAAGATAAAGATGCTGGCCCTTTCTGGATTATCAATAGTCGAGGTAATGACGACTTCCATAGTACGAGGAGTTCAACCACTTCAATATAGAAGGCTTCCCATGTGAGACTATAATGGGGAATATGATGCCTACTGCTGCGGTTGGAACGGTCCGGACACCCCTGCCGCTTTGGCCAAAATACTGGCCAAACTATACAAAGGGGAGAAAGAGGAATTCAGTCGTATTAAGCGGCGAGATGGATTTTCCATGTACAATCCGCCTAGCTGGGTGAGTTCCAATCCCACTACCATACTCAATCTACTCCCTGAGTCACTTTCCATGGATATTAATACGTCCATTTGTAACAGGAATGGCGGAAGATCACCAAGGGGCTCCACAGCCCCGCCCGACAGTCATAGGACCACAACCGATACCTTGACCCTAGATTCTAAGAGGATCCGGATATATTCGTGGAGCTCGAGGATGGGGTGTTCTACCAGGCGAGCTATGACGGTACGGAAGTGGCCATCACCGCTGAGTATCCAGGTCTTCTCCCTGCCTCACACGTAAGTAGCTAGGAGACATTTCCTTCGAAAGAGCTTCCTCATTCTACCTCACCCACCGCACTATCTCGTGCTCGAAAGGGGAGGCGCTTGGCGCGCCATCCTGCACCAGAGGTGACTTCAAAGAGAGTGGCGCCCGTACCGGGCAATCTTTCGAAGAGGAAGGCAGGCGAAGACACATCAGAGCCGTCATCAAAGAGGTATGGCTTTGTAAATATGCCCTGGCAGTCACATCCAACTGTGACATTATCCGTTCGTTTCTTATCAGGAAGAGCGTTCGCCGGACTCTGTATGAGAGTCCTGCTAGTCACACTCGCCACAGCCGTGTTCCAGATCCTTTCGTAACGACGAGGGCTGATACGGGAGTGTAGCCAGATTGTCCTTTGGCAGAGGATTCGTATGATGTGTCCGTCACAAACTCCAAAGTGGAGAGCGTCATGAACCATCGGCGCCGGAGGGCCGCTCTTTGCAACCCCGGACAAAAGAGGCATTTAACCCCATCAGCTCGGCTGATGCATACATCCGAGCTGCTCAAGACGGGATTGCTTGAGCCACAGACCAACATTCGAAAGATATGTGGATGAGCTCCCATTGTATAAACCTGATAATTATATACCAGTAGCCCCCAAGACATGAAGCAGTTGATTCAGCTGATTTAGGATCATTGTAAAACCAGGTGCTTACGGAGAAGAACAACCTGTTGTCTTAAGAGCTGGAAAAGTGTCGGAACCAGCTAGCTTCTGCGACAGCCGAACTGGAGAAATCCAAGAAGGCATCGCCTGGTAATGTGTCCCTCCATCGAGAAAAACAGAATTATATACCAGCAATCCTAACATAGTTGCATATCTTATGGCAAGATTGTCAGATCATCCAGCAGAGGCATTGGAAGTCGCACAAGCGGGTGAACAAGAAGCCAAAAGGCAACTGGCCACGGGCGAACGTATATTGACATGGTTCAGGGAGGAGAAAAACAAACTCCATGATTCCCACACCCAGCTAGGCGAAGAACTGAAAGATGTGTGGGTCTAGCTGGCTGACTCCGTGAAGGAAAATAAGAGACTGCGAGGTGGCATATTTAGTATGTCTTCAAACTTACCTCCACATAATTCGGCAAGGAAAGGAAGTGATAGAGTTATGTCTGTAGGTATGCTGACTGGCTGTCCCGAAGAGGAGGTGTCTGGATCTTTGGGTGATTTGCTACAAGAGTTGTCGCATATGCATGAGCGAGCTCGGCAGGCAATGCAAAGTGTTGCCATGGTCTTATGGCCATCCGTCTACTCTCTAGGAAGTATGGAGGAGGTTGTACAACTATTCAAGGGAGCGCGGCGGCGTTTCGATTGTGGAAGATATCGGCCTGCCGAGAAGGTGCACGAGAGGCCTGGGCCATGGTGAAAACACGGTTTACCAAGCTTTATCCGAATCATATGGCCCGGGTTGGACTTTTATTGTCAGATGGAAAAGAAATTCCCGTTAGTTTCGTATATGACCGGGTAAAAGTAGCCGCAAAATATTCTCAACAGGATTGTAAGCTAGACAACCTGTTGGACGGCATAGAAGAGGAAATTTTTGAGTCCAAGTGACTATGCACTTTCCTTGACATATTTGTCCCTAGCCGGATTGTAAAACAATTGTCATGGGAGACCTTTTCGCTCGACCTCTGGACCCGAAGGTGCGGAGTGTTTCTGAATACCTGAGCAGCAAAAGAAACCGGGGTATGCATGGAAACCATGCGTAGTGGTCATAGTTGCTTGAACAGACAAGGTGTATCTGGCTAGCTATGTTATATTGCATTGTGATTGTAAGAAATATCTTCAAGAGAGAATAGTTCTGTTAAGGGTTACTTTCCCTAGGTGAGCATGCATTAACGTGCATGCCCGAACTATGATTGAAAAATCACATCATACATAACATCTGAGAGTTCATAGTGTAATGAGTAAACAACATCTTTAGTCCGTCGACTGAATATTCCCTTAAGAACACTAGCTTTTGGTTTCACCCAGTCTGAGGTACACATCCGGATGACCCGACAATAACAATCCCAGGGGTGCCCCCTTTATGCCCTAGGCGAACTAATGGGAATGTAGGGCATAAGCACAGGAGCCAGGCAACCCAGCTTGGCCAAAACTTAAGTCATATTGATGCATATAATGGTGAAGAAAAGGTACACATGAGGAAAAGACACATATGTGGTGAGCTTAATGCTCGGAAAATAATAATAATAAGCTTCTATATAAGAAGCCCCCAGGTTTAATGGACGCACATATTTGAGGATGTGTACATCGTAGGTGCATGGTTTAGCCGCACGAAAGCTTTAATGCTAAAAAAAGAAAAAGAAAAAGAAAAAGAAAAAAAGAAGAAGAAAAAGAAAAAAAAGAAAAAGCTTTAACGCTAAACAAAAATAATGCAAACAAAAGGGAGAAGGAGATGAACAAAGGGTTCGGCGCTAGGCATAGAATCTTTGGAGTCTAGCCGCGTTCCATGGGTTCGGCTCTTGGCGATTGTCTAATGCATCACGCATGTAGTACGCTCCTTCGGTGAGAACTTCGTCGATGATGAAGGGACCCTCCCACTTGGGCTTGAGTTTCTGCTTTTTCTTCTCCGGCAAGCGTAGAACGAGTTCGCCAACATTATAAGTCTTGGCCCGTACTTCTCTACTTTGATATCTGCGAGCCTGCTGCTGATAAAATGTGGAACGATCTTTTGCGATGTCGTGCTCCTCCTCCAGGGCATCTAAGTTGCCCTGCCGATCAAGCTCGACCTCTCTCTCTTCATACATTTGCACTAGAGGCGCGTCATGAATAATGTCGCAGGGTAACACAGCCTCTGCGACGTACACCATGAAGGAATGTGTATATCCGGTAGTGCGATTGGGCATGCTCCGCAGCCCCAAGAGTACGGAGTCGAGCTCCTCGACCCAGTGCTTTTCTGATTCTTTCAAAGACCGCACTAGTCTAGGCTTAATGCGCTCATAATAATACCATTGACTCATTTGACTTGACCGTTTGTTTGCGGGTGATAGATGGAGGCGTAATCGAGCTTAATGCCTAGATTAACACACACCAGGTTTTCACCTCATCGGCTGTGAAATTGGAGCCATTATCGGTGATGATGTTGTGTGGAACACCATAACGGTGCACAACACCAGATATTAAGTCTATCACTCGTCCGGTTTCGGCCGTTTTAACTGGTTTGGCCTCTATCCACTTAGTCAATTTATCCACCATGACCAACAGATATTTTTTTCTTATGGCTTCCTCCTTTAAGGGGTCCAACCATATCAAGCCCCCAGACCGCGAAAGGTCAAGTGATGGGGATTGTTTGGAGAGCAGTGGGTGGCATATGGATTTGGTTGGTGAAAAGCTGGCAACCGACGCAACGTTGGACAAGGTCATGTGCATCTGCTCGGGCCGCCGGCCAATAGAAACCTGTACGGAAGGCCTTGCTTACAACGGCCCAAGCTGCAGCGTGTTGACCACTGAGAACGGCATGAATTTCAGCTAAAAGCTGCCGCCCATCTTCCTCGGAGATACATCTTTGAAGCACTCCGATAGTGCTTTTCTTGTAGAATTCTCTATCGTGAACCTTGTAGGCTTTCGAGCGCTGGACAATGCGGCGCGCCTCATTCTAATCCTCAGATACTTCTCGCCTATTAAGGTAGGCCAAGAAGGGTTCGGTCCATGGGGCAATGACTGCCATGATAAGATGGGCCAACGGTGTTATTTCGGTGGGTGAGCCCCTGATGATATCAGTGTGTTCAGAATCTTTGGTTGTAGTCGGATCCGGACTGGTTTGTCGCTCTCCCCTAGCCATACCACGATTGGCTTAAAGAGCCATTCCAGAAAGATGTTAGGTGGGATGGGGTCGCGCTTGGAACCAATGCGAGCAAGGACATCCGCCACTTGATTAATTACTTTCTCGAGCCACATGATGAAACTCGAGCCCCTTGAACCGAGCCGACATTTTGAGAATGGCGTTACGGTAAGCCACCATCTTTGGCATTGAAATATCCGTTTATTTGAGATATTGCGAGGTTTGTATACCCGCGCACTTCCAGGCGTTGTATGCCCATAGAGATAGCCATCCGAAGACCATGTAATAAGGCCTCGTATTCGGCTGCATTGTTGGAGTCTGTGTATAATATTTGGAGTACTTACTGAACTGTATCTCTAGTGGGGGATGTTAGGACAACACCCGCTCCTAAGCCCGCCAGCATTTTGGAGCCATCGAAGTGCATGACCCAGTTGGAATATGTGTCGTACTCTTTAGGGAGTTCGACCACTGTCCATTTGGAGACGAAGTCAGCCAGTACTTGGGATTTAATGGCCCGGTACGACCTTTATGTTATGTCGAATGGGAGGAGTTCAATGGCCCACTTGGCAATCCGGCCCATGGGATCGCGGTTTTTTATTATGTCATTGAGTGGTACTTCGGGGGCCACCATGATTCAGCACTCTTGAAAGTAGTGTCGTAGCTTCCAGGATGCCATGAAGACTGCATATGCTATTTTTTAGTCACGAGGGCACCTGGATTTGCCTGGTGTGAGGACAGTGGATACGTACCAGCTTCTGAAGCGGGAATTTGTGTCCGTCCTCCATTTGTTCAATGACGAGCACCGCACTCACGACCTGGTGTGCTGCAGATATGTATAATAACATGGGTTCACCGACGTTCGGTGCGGCCACGATTGGGTAGCTTGCTAAAAGAGCCTTTATTTCTTCCACTCCGGCCGTTGCTGCGTCCGTTCACTCGAAGTGATCGGTGCATCGGAGAAGGTGATAAAGTGGCAATGCTTTTTCTCCTAGTCTGGAGATAAAGCGTCTTAAAGCTACCACAAATCCGGCTAGTTTTTGGACTTGTTTAAGGTCTGTTGGCGTAGCCAACTAGGACAAAGCTCGGATTTTAGTTGGGTTCGCCTCAATTCCTCTATTGGAAATGATGAAGCCAAGCCGTTTTCCAGTGAGAACACAGAAAACACACTTTTCCAGACTGAGCTTGATGTCATATGTATGGAGGTTGTCGAATGTGAGATGCAGATCATCTATTAATGACTCGACGTGTCTAGTTTTGATGACGACGTCATCTACATACGCTTCAATTGTCTTGTCGATCTGTTTCTCTAGGCATGTTTGAATCATGCGTTGGTAGGTGGTGCCAGCGTTTTTAAGTCCAAAGGGCATAGTGTTGAAGCAGAACGGCCCATATGGGGTAATGAATGCTGTTGCGGCTTGGTCGGACTCCTTCATTTTGATTTGATGGTATCTGCAGTATGCGTTGAGAAAACACAGTGAGTCATGTCCGGCTGTAGCATCGAAAACCTGATCGATGAGAGGGAGGGGAAATGGATCCTTAGGGCAGGCCTTGTTGAGGTCTTTAAAATCAACGCATAGGCGCCAGGATTTATCCTTCTTTGGCACCATCACCAGGTTTGCCAGCCAGTCCGGATGTTTTATTTCTCTGATGAATCCGGCCTCGATTAACTTGGCTAGATCCTCCCCCATAGCTTGTCGTTTGGGTTGAGAAAAGCGCCGTAGTGTCGCTTGACCGGTTTATATCTCTTCTGTATGTTTAGGCTGTGTTCAGACAACCTGCATGGGATTCCCGGCATATCAGAATGGTGCCAGGCGAATATGTCCCAATTCTCGCGCAGGAACTCTCGTAGCGCGGCGTCACCCATTGTGTCTAGCTGTGCCCCGATGGATGCTGTCTTCTTGGGGTCCGTCGGGTGGACTTGAAATTTGACTATTTCATCTACTAGTTGAAAGGAGGTGGATTTGGGTTGCTTGTCCAGGATCACATCATCCCTCCACCGTAGAGTGTAGTGCGGTTAACTCTTCGGCCGCGAGGGCTTCAGACAATGCCTCGAGGGCCAGGGCCATGGTTTTGTTTTTGGCGTAGAGTGCTATGTCCGGATCACTGGCAAGAGTGATAATAGCATTGGGCCCGACGATCTTGAGCTTCATGTACCCGTAATGAGGTATAGCTTGGAAGCGTGTAAGTGCATCTTGCCCTAATAAGGCGTGATATCCATTGTTGAAAGGGGCCACTTGGAAGTCCGAACCCTGACCCAATTTGGGATCCGGAGTTTGAGAAACTCCCGAACTTAATAGTTCAGGCTCCGGGATATCAACTGATTTTTTAGGCCCGTTATCCGATTCTAGGTTCGGATGGCAGGGCGTGTTGTTCCGTAAATGGGTATCCGGTTCTTCAAGCCCGCAAATCCGAACATAGTTCGTCCTCAATATAGAGGGAGAGCTGTTGTTTCGCTCCTCGATTACCGCTACATGATGGGTGATCGGTGGAGATTTGATTTCTCTCTGATCAGGTTTAAGCCCAATCCAATCATAGTCTGTACCGATCCCCAGGGCGGTGATGCGATCAAGGAGTTCGTTTAAAGACGACAACTCCGTCGGATCCATCCGTTTGGAGTGTTCACAGTCAACACGGAAGCGACTTTCGATGAACCGAGAAGTCATCGTTGGCTTGACGGCCGAACGGGCAGGCATGGTAAAGCCGCCTAGCCGGAGGGTTTCACCGGGGGCCAGGGCTCCTCCGGAGGTGATACTGTCCTTGAAAACAAGGCGAGCCATCAATCCTGTCTTGGACATCACAGCAGAACTCTCAATGAAAGCACCAATGTCGGTGTCAAAACCGGCGGATCTCGGGTAGGGGGTACCGAACTGTGCGTCTAAGGTTGATGGTTATAGGAGGCGGGGAACATGATGCTTACCCAAGTTTGGGCCCTCTCTATGGAGATAATACCCTACTTCCTACTTGATTGATCTTGATGAATATGAGTATTACAAGAGTTGATCTACCACGAGATCGTAATGGCTAAAACCCTAGAAGTCTAGCTTGTATAATTACGATTGCCTCTACGAACTAAGATCTCTGGTTTATATAGACACCGAAGGAAACTAGGGTTGTACAAAGTCGGTTACAGAGAAAGGAATCTTCATATCCAGGCGCCAAGCTTGCCTTCCACGCCAAGGATATTCCCATCTGGACACAGGTAAGAGTCCTCGGTCTTGTATCTTCACAGCCATCAGTCCGGCCCATGTCAACAGGCTGGATGCCCGAGGACCCCTTAATCCAGGACTCCCTCACTTGCCCAATTGTTTTTTTTGTTTCAGAGACAGAGCTCAACTGCGCTGTGCGAGCGCTGTAGCCCGTCTAGCCCACGCTTACGCTTTTATTTAAGCACATGATGAGCCCAGTTGATATCTTTTTTCTTTCTGAAAATGGCTAGCCTAGTTTTTTTTTGGAGAACACCAAAACCGAGGCCTACTTGCTTTTCTCAGCCCTGCTGGGCATCAAATCATGCAAGACGAGGAGGAAGCGATGTAAAGTAGTAAGAAATGGGCTTCCCCAGAAAATGGGCTATAAGTTGTAAGAAATGGGTTGTAAATTTTTAAACCAAAGCCAACCGGCAATTACATTAAAATATCATATTTTCTGGATTTCTCTACTATCTACTTATAAAAACCAAAGCCAACTGGCAATTACATTAAAAGATCGTCTTTTCTACCACAAGATAAACTACTCATACAAATGCATCTTCATGTTCCGTGCAACGCACGAGCATCTTGCTAGTTAAGATTTTAAATTTCATTTTTTTGCGGAGAATTGTTTTTTGAATTTTATTTTGATATAATATTTTAAAAATTATTTTAATGCGACTCCATATTTCGTGATTAAAAGAGTTCAGACCCCACCGAAATATGAAAAATTTCGTTGAATTTTTTAGAAGTGCCCAGAATATATGGTCTGTAATGCTCATAAAAAGAATATGGGCTTCAAATATCCTTAAGAATTGGCAAATGGGCTGTAAGTTATTGAAAATAATGGCTAATGGGTTGTATGTTGTTTTCCACATATTTCGAGGATGAATTCTGGGCCTACTAGGTTGGCGATGATGCTGTCCTAATTTGTTTTTGATGCGTACGCAAGGCTTTGTCAACTTAGTCAACAGAGAGCAGTGACTGTTGGATTTCCATCCAACGACCGTTGTGCTTCTTCAATCTATTATCTTCCTGCTCCAGTCGCCCAAACCTGCACCGGTGGGACTGCCTGCTCCCTCCTCCTATGGCTGGATGTGCTGCCGCCATCCCATCCCTCTACACACCCGCACATCCTATTATTTTCCGGCGATGTCAGCCTCACCCCGCAGCCGACTAGTCAGCTCTTGTACACCCCCCTGCATGGGCATCCGCTGCGGTTTCTTCGCCTGCTCCGGGTCGTTCCCTTTGGGGGCCTCGCCCTCGTCCACCGTGTTTGTGCTCTCGGTGCGGCGAGGTCAACATAGTCTACAAAAAACAGCCATCGGAAGAGGCTGACAGTAGGGGTCCACACAAGGAAATGCCTCCTTATTATGCGGAAAATAATGATTCCTCCACCTAACAGCTGGGACCCACCGGAAGGGCCTCTGTATTTCTTGAAAAAAATGTTCCCCCTGTTGTCAGCTCAGACAAACCAGCTATATCTTCGCACACAAGGAAGTGCCTCCTTATTACACAAAAAAAATGAATACTCCCCCTGCTAGATGGGACCCACCATTGTGGGAGGCTGACTTGTGGGCCTACTAAGATGACGGGGACGGAGAGCTTTGTCAAGTTAGTCAATATGAACGATTCTAGCTCCAGGGACCGTACAATGTCCATCTAATGGCCGTAGTGCTTCTTCAACCTCTGGTCTTATCGCTCCAGCCTCCCAAAGCAGCACCGGTCGTGCCGCCTCCTCCAGCCTCCCATGGCCGGCTGTGCTACCGCGGAGGCCTCACCGCCCCTACTACTCCCACCACTGGCCAGGGCATCCCTCCACTCACCCACACCCCCTGTTATTCTGTGGCAGCGGCAGCCTCACACCAAAGCCGAACTAGTGAACCCTCGTACTCCTCTCTGCGTGGGAATGCACTGCCGCGTCTTCCCCGGCTTCGTGTTATCCCCTTCCTAGGCCTCGCCGTTGTCCACCTCCCTGGTGCTCACGGCACAGCATGGTTAACGTGGCCAAGGAACGACTTCCATCGGAAGACTACTAACGTGGAAAGGCTGATAGCTGGGTCCACGGCCGCATGAATGAAGTGCCTCCTTATTACGCGGAAAATAATGATTCCCCCACCTGATAGTAGGGACCCACCGGACGGGCCACCATATTTCATGAAAAAAAGTTTCCCCCCTGACTGCTGGGACCCACCAGCTACATCTTTGCACGCAAGGAAGTGCTTGACAGTCGGGACCCACCCGGTCAAAGCGTACGTAGCGTTGTCATTCTGGTCCCGAACGTGTACGTACATATTGGTCGATCGTTTTGTCTGAGGCTGTAGTGATGAACCATGGCCATGTAAGGAAGGGCACATGTGGTAGTAGGGGCACACACGTGTGGTAGTATAGGCGCGCACGTAGCATGTACACGTACGTACAGCGGCCAGGGTGCAAGAAAGTAAATATGGCCACATACCTACACACGGGCAGGGTCTCGAATGCCTACTCGTGCATACGTACGGCCAGGGCTCATGTACATGGCTGTGGCTGGGTCGGAATGGAGAAACTGCGTCGTCGTCGTGTTCATGGGGAGGCAACGGAATGTGTCATGTTCATCAGGAGGCAACAGAACGTGTGCTGTTCATCGGGAGCCAACCGGCTTGGACAGAACACGCGATGGCAACGAGGCCTGGCATACCGCAGAATGGAGAACACGCGATGGAAACGAGGCCTTGTGTTTGACTGGCTTGGACAGAACACGCGATCGAAATGAGGCCTGGCGTACCGCAGAATGGAACACGCGATGGAAATGAGGCCTTGTGTTCGACCGGCCACGATGGAAACGGGATCCTGTTCATCGGGAGGGGTCTGGCGTATCGCAAAATGGAGGAAACAAACCTCCTACGGTGGAAACGCGGTCCTGTTGAATGGGAGGGGTGTGGCGTACCGCAAAACGGAGGAAACGGACTTGTGTTGGAGTGCTACAGTCCAAACGGGGGTCCTGTTCATCGGGAGGGGTGTGGCGTGCCGCAAAATGGGATTCCACGAGATATTGTTCATCTCCACTGTCGACGTCCTCCAACCTCCACGGGCTACTATTCATCCACGGTCGACCTGCTCCAGCCTCCACCTAGGACTATTCATCCACCATCGACCTCCTCCAACCTCCACGGGCTCGTGTTCATCCAGCCTCGACCGCACGCTCCTCCACCAGCTACTGTTCAACTAGCCCTCTCCACGGAGGTCCTGTTCAACCACCCCTCCACGGGCTACTGTTGATCTAGCCCTCCACCGGCTATTGTTCAACCAGCCCTCCACCGGGTAGTGTTCAACCAGCCCTCCACGTGGTCCTATTCATCCAGCCCTCCACGGGGTCCTGTTCATCCACCGGCCCGATCAACCGGGGTACTGTTCATCCAGCAGCAATAGCCTCTACTACCACGGGTTCCTGTTCATCCAACCCCCACCGGGAACTGTTCATCCAAATCCCCCAACAACGCTCACTGTTCATTTAGAGGCAGCATCGATCAACTTTAGTTAGCAGTAGTAGCGAAGGAATCGCTCGATCGGGTTCAGTTAATAGCCATCAATCGATCACTCGAGTTCAGTAACGCGTAGCCTGCAGTGTAGTCACTCGGGTTCAGTTAGACCCCAACGCCTCGCTCGGGTTCAGCTAGAGCACAACGCCTCGCACACATGCACGTACGTACGAGAGAAACGCGTATCGCTCGGCCCCCGGCAGCCACCGTAACCTGGAATTCCCCCAATATTTTCCTCGCTCTCGCTTCTACCATGGGTTTCTCGGTCATGGACGGCCCAAAGAATGTCATGCAGCTCCCTCTCCGGCCCGCCCAGGATGAAAATCCCATTTGCAGTCATGATTTTTTTTCATAGAAGTAGGAGCCCACCGCATCTATGATGATACCGGGTTTTTGTCACAATTATCGTCAGAGAAGTTTCATAAGCATGACAGAAAAAAAATTTGGTTCGGCCCAAAATGTCACGGATGTGTCTTTTTTTGTAGTGATAGCTTGTGCATATCAATTTGATCTTGGATAAGTTGGAGCACCACGTCACCTTCTTTAAAGGTTTTGGTCTTAACACGGCGGATGTGATAACGGCGTAGATCTTGTTGGTAAATCGTTGAACAAGCCTCTGCAATGTCACGCTCCTCATCTAACAGGTCAAGTGCATCTTGACATGCTTTTTCATTGTTAGTTTCAACATAAGCCGCCACGCGGGGCATGTCATGACGAATGTCGCTAGGGAGAACCGCTTCTGCTCCGTAGACCATGAAGAAAGGTGTGTAACCCGTAGATCTATTGGGGGTAGTATTGATACTCCATAACACTGAGGGTAAGTCCTTCACCCAACAACCCGACATCCTCTGCAAAGGAACCATAAGCCGGGGCGTTATGCCTCTCAGGATCTCTTGATTGGCTCTCTCAGCTTGTCCTTAGATTGGGGGTGAGCCATTGATGATACGTCAAGCCGGATATGCTCACGTTGACAAGATTCTTTCATAGCAGCCTTGGTTAAATTAGTGCCATTATCAGTGATAATGCTATGGGGAAAGCCAAAATAGAAAATCTCCTTTTTAATGAATTGAACCGCCATCGCCGTGTCAGACTTACTAACCGGCTCTACTTGAACCCATTTTGTAAACTTGTCAACCACCACCAAAAGGTGATTCTTTTAATCTTTTGACCTTTTGAAATGCCCAACCATATCAAGCCCCCAGACTGCAAACGGCCAAGTTATTGGAATCATCCTCAATTCTTGAGCCGGCGCATGACCTCGTCATGAGAACTTCTGACAACCATCACATTTACTGACTAGATTCTCAGCATCAACGTGAGCTGTCAGCCAATAAAACCCATGATGAAAAGCCTTAGCTACGAGAGACTTAGAGCCGGCATGATGGCCACAATCTCCTTCATGAATCTCTCGTAGAATCTCATAGCATTCTTCAGGAGAAACACAACAATGAAACGCCCCTGTGACACTGCGGTGATGCAACTCCCCATTGTCAATAGTCATTGACTTAGACCACCGGGTTATCTGCCTGGCCAAAGTTTCATCCTCAGGTAAGTCTCCACGGGACATATAAGCCAACACTACTAGGGAAAAGCCTAGCGGCAGCGCGGGTTTCAAGTATAGCAGTAGCAAGGTGACCCGCGTTACTGATACGGTGCTACAGCTAACCTGTAGCGCAACGTGTGTCTGGCCGTGCTATTGCTATACCAGCGTAGCAGCATCGAGCTATATAAAACCGCGCTACTGCTAATAGCTCTAGCGCACTTTATTAGGCCGTGCTACTGCTTACTTTTCTCCACTCGCTACTACTAATTTTATTAGTTTTTGTTTTTATTCTGCATATTTGTTTTGTATTTAAACATGCTTTATACAAGAATCTTTAGCACATACAAATCTCATCATCATACACATACAAATGGCTGCGAGATCACAAATGTAATCATAGCATATACATACAAATAGTCTCATCATAATCATCATCCAACACAAAGTGGTCTCTCGTCATCATCTCGAAAATAGCAATACATGCAAGTTGCGAATACTGGCAACTACAATGTCATCCATCTAAACAATGATATACGCGAGAAGTTCTACCATTAGGAGTGATAGTGAAACTATGCAGTACATGAGGCGGCGGTTATGAGGCCTCTCTCGCGCTAGCCTGAACCTCATGTAACTAGCTTGTGCTTCTTGTCTGCTTTTGAAGCCTTTATGGTTGGCGCCCGAGACCCCCTCCAGTTGTGCCAGACACTAATACCACTCGTCGTACACTCACGGAACCTTCCCCTCGTGCACGACACAGCACTCCTTCACCATCAAGAATCTAGGTACCTGTTAGGGATGCATCTTCATCAGGAGAATGTACGATCATATGCAACAAAATTACTAGAGTAGCACGAAAAAGAAAGGGTTAGCAACTAGATGCAACATATAGTACGCAAACTAATTAACTAGAGGGTTCGCATGTCATCGTACACAAACTAACAAAGTAGTGTTACGCAAGTTTGGCAGGGGCCGTGGACATCACAAAGTTTAATCGCTACAGAAAGTATACAAGTTCAACCGACACATATCATCATCATCGGCATCATAAATCACTAGAAGTTCCATCCTTCCATATCATCAAGGATGGACCCTAGCTTCTTGAATAGCGCGAGGTCATGACGTTGCATGTCTATGCGAGTTTGGACATCTGCTCATGATATAGGGCCGTGGTGGAACATCCCCTTCTCATCGACGACTTCTTTCATGATGATCATCACAATGTCCATTTGGATGGGAAAGAAGTCATCTCTAAGTTTAGAATCTGCTTCTCCATGAGATTCTACCCACTTGCAGATATGATCATCATTTCTAGTTGTCATACGAAGCTTTTGGTGATCCGTGTTGAACTCAATCATGAGATGGAGGAGGTAGAATCCATCTTTCTTACTTGGTTTTGGGACATGGATGCAGCAGAAGTTAGTTTTATGCGAGAAACCCAACTTCTTGGTCCTTTGTTTCCTAATCTGTAGGTGGCCACCCCGAATGCTGAAGCCTTGGAGAGCAGCATCTAGAATATTCATTATGTGGGTGTAGTCCTTCTTCTCGTAGTCTCTGGTAGGGTCGAAATAGACGACATGGGGGACTCGCGGGTAAAGAACGATAAGGACGGGGAAAAGACACCTCAAATTATTATCCATATGAGCGAGAAGGAATGATTGAAATCTGCGAAAGGGTTGTCCGGAACTGACTTACTTTGGATGATAAGGCAGGAGGACAATTTCCTGGTCCTTATTCTGTACCATGAAGTTTTGGAGGTACTCCCTAGCAGTTTCACGCTCAAAGTCGCCGAGACTGAAGAAAGACTCGTGCATGTAGTACAGATCCGCCACGCAGATTTGCTAGACTTCTTCTCTCGTCATGACGGAGCTCATATATAGCGCAAAAAGGCAGATGATTGTAAAATCGAGCCGCCTTGTCAGAAACATTTCAAAAATATGGTTAAACCACGGGAAGAACACCTCCGCAGGTTGTGTGTCGACGTAGCACTTCCCCTTAGGCACACGAGCCGCGTATGTCGGATATCCTGGATCCTTCAAGGCTAGTAGGCTTTTCTCAGTCGACAGCACATGGTCATGCTGTCTCCTGAGATCCCCTGGTAGTGCCTCCAGCAGTTTCGGCGGTAGCATCGGCTTGCCCGTGAGATGGAACATCGCCGCACCTTTCACGGGTACACGATCATTAGAATCCACCGTATGGCCTCTATGTGCTCTGGTTTGTTTGGAGGCAGCTATCTTCCCCGATCTCTTCCTCTCCTTTTACTTGGGCACACCTTCCAGACCCTTCCTTAACCCCTGCCCCAGTGTTGTCGGGCTAAGCATTGTACGACCCCCGGCTAGTTGCGCCTATGTTGAGGCGGCATCTTCAGGTGTGTCCTGTGAGGATTTCATGAAGAGAGAGTTCTTGCAATCCCTGCTATGATGCTCCTGTCCGAGCAGATCATCCATATCCTCATTAGCATGCTGATAGCCTGATTCGTCATATGGTTGACTCATCATATCTAAGTCAACCTCATGTGCGTTTGTATTGAGGAAACCCGTTGGGTCCTCCATCTCCTCTGTCTCATCATCCATTCTCGGTTCTACCAGACCGATTATATCAGGCAGTACTATTGCAGCCCCTTCATCATGTCGTCCACCGCTCTCACCCGGCACTACATGAGCTAGTAATTGCCTAGGCGGGGTGGTGGTCTCCATACATGCTTGTTGATATGTGGTTATTGGTGTGCTCTTGCAACTTCCAATCCTTGCAACTTCCAATCCTTGGCGCGGTCTCGTCGTCCCCTCCCCCAGGGCGTAATGGAGGAGGCAAATCCTCATGCCCCGACGATGTCACACTCAACAAGATAACCCTAAAGTGCCTAGCGGGCATCGCCTGGTTGTGGAACGTGAGATCCAAGGGCTTCATTATTACCCCTTTTCCCACGTCCACATTCTGGCCTTTGATCAAGTAGAGTATGGTGCACGGGGTTTCGTCGGCCTGCAAACACATGTCTGCGGCGCAAAACATCCAAAAGGCAACAAAAATGGAATATTCTAGATATATATGTTCATGCGACATGTAATTACCGTGAGGGCATCGAGCTCGGCCAAAGACGAAGGCCCACAAAGCGTGCCATAGACTAAGGACGGGCTTCTATGAGCCGGTGCGAGTGCGAGAGGAGGCCGGGTTGCGTGAGCAAGTGATGGTTCGGTGGTGTTGTTGTTCACGGAGTTTCTCGCGAAGAAACCGGGTAACGGGAAATCATGTACCGTCTTGTCTTGATTTTCCTTTGTCCAGTTGATGATAGCCGGGACCAAGTTAATAGCGAAATCATTTCTGCAGATAGTTACATCTGCACTGACTGCCTGGTGTAGCAACTCATTTTTCTCCTCGGCTGATTTTTGGGTCCTCAGCTGCATTTTTCTCGAACGCAAGCTTCACCTTCTTGTCGATGTCTGCCTGACTAAAATTCTTTTTCTGCTTCTTGGCCTTTGGGCCCTCATTGTAAAACACCTTCCACGTAGCGCCGTCTCCGGCACCGTGCACATGACCATATTGCAGCCGCTGTCCCAAAGGGAGTCCCTTAAGTTCGTTCAAGGCCCGGTTGAGAGGGGTGTCCCACTTGGGCCTCATCGGAGAAGTAGGGCTTTTGGCTGCAAGCTGGTGTTGCTTCTCCTGCAGAAGGAACGTGAACATTTAGGAATGTGTAGTCGACTAGATCTAGAGCTAAATGTAAGCTGGTAAAAGAATAATTACCAATAGTCTAATCAATCTCCTCGTGATCTGGTCCATGTAAAAAACCTTCTTTTCCTTGTCCCACTTGTAGAGGGCCCTGATGAAGTCATGATCCAAGGGGTTGGTGAACTTCGTGAAGTGTTCTGGGAGACCCACGGCTTCACATTCCGCGTCCTCCTTATCCCATATGGGCCTTTTGCCGAGGTAGCCACGGCTTCAGAGGCGATGCTTACCCGTGTTCCTTTGCTGATGGCTCTTGAATTTCACAGCCTTAGCCTTGGCTGCCTTGGTAGCGCAAGTGTCCTTGAACTTTTCGAACTCCTCTTCCGTAAGTGTCGGATTTTCCTCCAAAATGTTGGACAGGGGTTCCTCAGCCTCAATAGCTTGTTTCACCCTCCCTTTCCAGGAGGCCAAATCATTGTTGAGCATGCCCATGGCGTGATTGTTAATCTTTTTCACCTTCTGATCATCCCACGGTTGTTCTATGTTATCATCCCAGTCAGGGAACTTGAATCTCTTGTGCAACTTAATCAGGAGCAACTGCGTGAAATGTTCTTTACTCCTTAAGTCATCGTTGTTGATGCTCACACATTCCCCTAGGAGGCATCCTACTTGGTTCCCATAGCACTTGCGAGGTTCTTCCGGCTCTAATGGCTCAAACTTGCCAGGTGCCATCTTTGTGATCACCAGTTGTCCAATGCCTAGTTTGTTAGGTTTTCATATCCTCTGCTTCTTCTGCTTCTTATTTTTGGTAGCGGCATCGGCGCGGGTACCTTCCCGGCTGGTCTTGGCGCCGCCATCGGCGCCGGCGCCGGCGGTGTCGATGCCGGCGTCAGTACCATTCACTATGAATCTATTTGGTCCCAATTGATTTGGCCCATACAAGTACAATTGATAGATATGACCACCTCTGAGTCAAAATGGAGCAAAAGACTAGTTGACTCATGGCAGCAGGCCCGACAAGCGACATGTGTCACTTGCCGCCATAGCCGAAGGTGGCAAGGCCTGCCGCCGTAGCGTGTGGCGGCACCACTTATGTCACAGGTTTTGAAGTGATGCGGGAACGGGAAACGGGAATGGGTATTGCCATTGCACCTGCTGCCATGGCATGTGGCGGCTGGTTGCTGCATGTTGTACGTCATGAAGCGCATACATGTTCAATCATGTAGCATGCATGCATGTGAAGTCTGCCTCGTGTATGTCTAGTCCTATCATCGTAGGATCGGAAGTATGTCTAGAGATGGGGCGATTAGACTACTTGACCAAATAAAAACTTATCCTTTTCCCAAATTTAGTCTTTGGCAGATTTTAGCTAACTTAGCACAAGTCAAGCAATCTTAACAGAATTCAAGCAAGCATGCAAAGAGTATATGAGCAGCGGAAAGTAAAGCATGCAACTTGCAATAACATTTAGAATTCAAACGCAATTGGAGACACAGATGTTTTTCTCGCGGTTCCGATAGGTGGTGCTATCGTACATCCACGTTGATGGAGACTTCAACCCACGAAGGGTAACGGTTGTGCGAGTCCACGGAGGGCTCCACGCAAGAAGGGTCCACGAAGAAGCAACCTTGTCTATCCCACCATGGCCGTCGCCCATGATGGACTTGCCTCACTAGAGGTAAATCTTCATGAAGTAGGCGATCTCCTTGCCCTTACAAACTCCTTGGTTCAACTCCACAATCTTGTCGGAGGCTCCCAAGTGACACCTAGCAAATCTAGGAGACACCACTCTCCAAGAAGTAACAAATGGTGTGTTGATGATGACGTCCTTGCTCTTGTGCTTCAAATGGTAGTCCCCCCAACACTCAACTCTCTCTCACAAGATTTGGATTTGGTGGAAAGAATATTTGAGTGGAATGTAACTTGGGGAAGGCTAGAGATCAAGATTCATATGGTAGGAATGGAATATCTTGGTCTCAACACATGAGTAGGTGGTTCCCTCTCAGAAAATGTAAGTTGGAAGTGTAGGTTTGTTCTAATGGCTCTCTCCACAAATGAAGAGGAGGTGGAGGGGTATATATAGCCTCCACACAAACTCTAACTGTTACACACAACTTGCCAATCTCGGTGGGACCGAATTGAGAAACTCGGTCGGACCGAACCGTTAGGAATTTCGGTGGGACCGACATGCAACTCGGTAGGACCAATATGGTTAGGGTTAGGGCATAACGTAATCTTGATGAGACCGATTACACAAACTCGGTGGGACCGATTTTGGTAATAAGCTAACCAGAGAGTTGGTCAGGTAAACTCGGTGGGACCGGTTCGCTCATTTCGGTGAGACCGAAATGTTATGAAAGGGAAATAAAGAGTTTACATTACAATCTCGGTGGGACCCATTGCTCATATCGGTGGTACGGAAATGTTATGAAGGGAAACAGAGAGATTACAATCCCATCTCGGCGAGACCAAGATCCCTATCGGTGAGACCGATTTGCCTAGGGTTTGTGGCAGTGGTTATGACATCTGGCGAAATGCTATGGTTCGAATATTACCCACTGTTTTGGGGTCCTGAAGCGATTTCCATAGGTGTTGAACACCAAGGTGCGCTTACGTGTTGGTCATCAACACTGACAGTTTTGACCGATTCTGGCATGCTTCCTGGGGCTATTACTCACTCTTTTGGAGTCCCGGAGCGATTTCCATAGTTGTTGAACCCCAAGATGCGCTTACGTGTCCGTCATCAACACTGGCAGTTTTGCCCGATTCTGGCCAATTTCATGGACTATTACTCACTATTTGGGGCCCCGGAGTGATTTCGACGATTAACAAACCCTGGGGTGTGTTTACGTGTCGGTTATCAACACTGGCAGTTTTGGCTGATTCTGACCCGTTTCTTGGATTATTACTCACTGTTTTGGGGAACCGAAGCGGTTTCCATAGTAGTATAAGCCCAAGGTGCGATTACGTCTCGGTCATCCACACTGGCAGTTTTGGCCGATTCTGGCCCGTTTCGTGGACTACTCACTATTTTGGGGTCCGAGAGTGCTTTCCACGATTAACGAACCCTGGGTGCGTTTACGTGTCGGTCATCAACACTCGCAGTTTTGGCCAATTCTGGCCCGTCTCATGGACTATTACTCACTGCTTTGGGGTCCCGGAGTGGTTTCCATGGTTAAGGAACCCTGTGATGCGTTTACGTGTCGGGCATCAACACTCGCAATTTTGGACGATTCTGACCCATTTCTTGGATTAATACTCACTGTTTTGGGGTCCCGAAGCTATATCCATAGTTGTTGAACACCAAGGTGCAATTTCGTGTCAGTCATCAACACTAGCAGTTTTGGCAGATTCTGGCCCGTTTCGTGGACTATTACTCACCATTTTGGGATCCCAGAGTGATTTCCACGATTAATGAACCCCGTGGTTTGTTTACGTGTCGGTCATCAACACTCGCAGTTTTGGCCGATTATGGCCCGTTTCTTGGATTATTAATCATCATTTTGGGGCCCCGAAGCGATTTCCATAATTGTTGAACCCCAAGGTCCGCTTACGCGTCGGTCATCAACACTGGCAGTTTTGGCCGATTCTGTCCGTTTAATGGACTATTACTCATTGTTTTGGGGTCCCGGAGTGGTTTCCAT
>NW_025228109.1:219956-221118 GCF_018294505.1 Triticum aestivum
CCCAAGGTCCGCTTACGCGTCGGTCATCAACACTGGCAGTTTTGGCCGATTCTGGTCCGTTTAATGGACTATTACTCATTGTTTTGGGGTCCCGGAGTGGTTTCCATGGTTTATGAACCCTGTGGTGCGTGTACGTGTCGGTCATCAACACTGGCTGTTTTGGCCGATTCTGGCCCGTTTCATGAATATTACTCACTGTTTTGGGGTCCCGAAACGATTTCCATAGTTGTCGAACCCCAAGGTGCGCGTACGTGTCGGTCATCAACACTGGCAGTTTTGGCTGATTCTGGCCCGTTTCGTCGACTATTACTCACCATTTTGGGATCCCAGAGTGATTTCCACGATTAACGAAACTTGTGGTGCGTTTATGTGTCAGACATCAACACTGGCAGTTTTGGCCGATTCTGGCCCATTTCATGGACTATTACTCACTATTTGTGGGTACCGGAGTGATTTCGATGATTAACAAACCCTGGGTTGCGTTTACGTGTCGGTTATAAACACTGGCAGTTTTGGCCGATTCAGACCAATTTCTTGGATTATTACTCAATGTTTTGGGGTCCCGAAGCGATTTCCATAGTTGTTGAACTCCAAGGTGCGCTTACGTGTCGGTCATCCACACTGGTACTTTTGGCTGATTCATGTCCGTTTCGTGCACTATTACTCACTATTTTTGGGTCCCAGAGGGATTTCCACGATTAAAGAACCCTGGGTGCGTTTACGTGTCGGTCATCAACACTGGCAGTTTTGACCGATTCTGGCCCGGTTCTTGGACTATTACTCACCGTTTTGGGGTGCCAGAGCGATTTCCATAGTTGTTGAACCCCAAGAAGCGCTTACATGTCGGTCATCAACACTGGCAGTTTTGGCCGATTCTAGCCCGTTTCGTGGACGATTACTCACTATTTGGGGTTCCCGGAGTGTTTTCCATGATTAATGAACCCTAGGGTGCGTTTACGTGTCAGTGATCAATACTGGTAGTTTTGGCCGATTCTGACCCGTTTCTTGGATTATTACTCTCTGTTTTGGGGTCCCGAAGCGAATTCCATAATTGTTGAACCCCAAGGTCCGCTTACATGTCGGTCATCAACACTGGCAGTTTTGGCCGATTCTGGCCCGTTTCGTGGACTACTACTCACTATTTTGGGGTCCCGGAGAGTGC
>NW_025228109.1:221128-223217 GCF_018294505.1 Triticum aestivum
GGTACTTTTGGCCGATTCATGTCCGTTTCGTGCACTATTACTCACTATTTTTGGGTCCCAGAGGGATTTCCACGATTAAAGAACCCTGGGTGCGTTTACGTGTCGGTCATCAACACTCACAATTTTGGCCGATTCTGACCCGTTTCTTGGATTATTACTCACTGTTTTGGGGTCCCGAAGCGATTTCCATAGTAGTATAACCCCAAGGTGCGCTTACATGTCGGTCACGAACATTGGCTGTTTTCGCCGATTCTGGCCCGTTTCATGGACTATTACTCAATGCTTTGGGGTCCAGGAATGGTTTCCATGGTTAACGAACCCTGGGGTGCGTTTATGTGTCGGTCATCAACACTCGCTGTTTTGGCCGATTCTGGCCCGTTTCTTGGATTATTACTCACCGTTTTGGGGTCGCGAAGCGATTTCCATAATTGTTGAACCCCAATGTCTGCTTACGTGTCGATCATCAACACTGGCAGTTTTGGCCGATTCTGGCCCATTTGATGGACTATTACTCACTGTTTTTGGGTCCCGGAATGGTTTCCATGGTTAATGAACCATGCGGTGTGTTTACATGTCGGTCATCAACGCTCGCAATTTTGGCTTATTCTGACCTGTTTCTTGGAATATTACTCACTGTTTAGGGGTCCCGAAGCGATTTCCATAGGTGTTGAACACCAAGGTGCGCTTACGTGTTGGTCATCAACACTGGCAGTTTTGATCGATTCTGGCCCGGTTCTTGGACTATTACTCACTGTTTTGGGGTGCCAGAGCGATTTCCATAGTTGTTGAACCCCAAGAAGCGCTTACGTGTCGGTCATCAACACTGGCAGTTTTGGCTGATTCTAGCCCGTTTCGTGGACGATTACTCACTCTTTGGGGTTCCCGGAGTGATTTCCATGATTAACGAACCCTGGGGTGCGTTTACGTGTCGGTGATCAATACTGGTAGTTTTGGCCGATTCTGACCCGTTTCTTGGATTATTACTCACTGTTTTGGGGTCCCGAAGCGATTTCCATAATTGTTGAACCCCAAGGTCCGCTTACGTGTCGGTCATCAACACTGGCAGTTTTGGCCGATTCTGGCCCGTTTTGTAGACTACTACTCACTATTTTGGGGTCCCGGAGTGATTTCCACGATTAACGAACCCTGGAGTGCGTTTACGTGTCGGTCATCAACAATCGCAATTTTGGCTGATTCTAGCCCGTCTCATGGACTATTACTCACTGCTTTGGGGTCTCGGAGTGGTTTCAATGGTTAAGGAACCCTGTGATGCGTTTACTTGTCGGGCATCAACACTCGCAATTTTGGATGATTCTGACCCATTTCTTGGATTAATACTCACTGTTTTGGGGTCCCAAAACGATTTCCATAGTTGTCGAACCCCAAGGTGCGCTTACGTTTCGGTCATCAACACTGGCAGTTTTGGCTGATTCTGGCCCGTTTCTTCGACTATTACTCACCATTTTGGGATCCCAGAGTGATTTCCATGATTAACGAAACATGTGGTGCGTTTATGTGTCGGTCATCAACACTGGCAGTTTTGGCCGATTCTGGCCCTTTTCGTGGACTATTACTCACTATTTGTGGGTACCGGAGTGATTTCGACGATTAACGAACCCTGGGGTGCGTTTACGTGTCAGTTATAAACACTGGTAGTTTTGGCCGATTCAGACCCATTTCTTGGATTATTACTCACTGTTTTGGGGTCCCGAAGCGATTTCCATAGTTGTTGAACTCCAAGGTGCGCTTACGTGTCGGTCATCCACACTGGTAGTTTTGGCCGATTCATGTCCGTTTCATGCACTATTACTCACTATTTCGGGGTCCGAGAGGGATTTCCACGATTAAAGAACCCTGGGTGCGTTTACGTGTCGGTCATCAACACTGGCAGTTTTGACCGATTCTGGCCCGGTTCTTGGACTATTACTCACTGTTTTGGGGTGCCAGAGCGATTTCCATAGTTGTTGAACCCCAAGAAGCGCTTACGTGTCGGTCATCAACACTGGCAGTTTTGGCCGATTCTAGCCCGTTTCGTGGACGATTACTCACTATTTGGGGTTCCCGGAGTGATTTCCATGATTAACGAACC
>NW_025228109.1:223419-231161 GCF_018294505.1 Triticum aestivum
TTCGGTCATCAACACTGGCAGTTTTGGCCGATTCTAGCCCGTTTCGTGGACGATTACTCACTATTTGGGGTTCCCGGAGTGATTTCCATGATTAATGAACCCTGGGGTGCGTTTACGTGTCAGTGATCAATACTGGTAGTTTTGGCCGATTCTGACCCGTTTCTTGGATTATTACTCACTGTTTTGGGGTCCCGAAGCGATTTCCATAATTGTTGAACCCCAAGGTCCGCTTACGTGTCGGTCATCAACACTGGCAGTTTTGGCCGATTCTGGCCCGTTTCGTGGACTACTACTCACTATTTTGGGGTCCCGGAGAGTGCGTTTATGTGTCGGTCATCAACACTCACAATTTTGGCCGATTCTGACCCGTTTCTTGGATTATTACTCACTGTTTTGGGGTCCCGAAGCGATTTCCATAGTAGTATAACCCCAAGGTGCTCTTACATGTCGGTAATGAACATTGGCTGTTTTGGCCGATTCTGGCCCGTTTCATGGACTATTACTCAATGCTTTGGGGTCCAGGAGTGGTTTCCATGGTTAATGAACCCTGGGGTGCGTTTACGTGTCGGTCATCAACACTCGCTCTTTTGGCCAATTCTGGCCTGTTTCATGGACTATTACTCACTATTTTGGGGTCCCAGAGTGACTTCCACAATTAACAAACCCTGGGGTGCGTTTATGTGTCGGTCATCAACACTCGCTGTTTTGGCCGATTCTGGCCCGTTTCTTGGATTATTACTCACCGTTTTGGGGTCGCGAAGCGATTTCCATAATTGTTGAACCCCAAGGTCTGCTTACGTGTCGATCATCAACACTGTCGGTCATCAACACTCACTATTTTGGGGTCCCGGAGTGATTTCCACGATTAACGAACCCTGGAGCGCGTTTACGTGTCGGTCATCAACAATCACAATTTTGGCCGATTCTGACCCGTTTCTTGGATTATTACTCACTGTTTTGGGGTCCCAAAGCGATTTCCATAGTAGTATAACCCCAAGGTGCGCTTACATGTCGGTCATGAACATTGGCTGTTTTGGCCGATTCTGGCCAGTTTCATGGACTATTACTCAATGCTTTGGGGTCCAGGAGTGGTTTCCATGGTTACCGAACCCTCGAGTGCGTTTACGTGTCGGTCATAAACACTCGCACTTTTGGCCAATTCTGGCCTGTTTCATGGACTATTACTTACTATTTTGGGGTCCTAGAGTGACTTCCACAATTAACAAACCCTGGGGTGCGTTTATGTCTCGGTCATCAACACTCGCTGTTTTGGCCGATTCTGGCCCGTTGCTTGGATTATTACTCACCGTTTTGGGGTCGCGAAGCGAATTCCATAATTGTTGAACCCCAAGGTCTGCTTACGTGTCGATCATCAACACTGGCAGTTTTGGCCGATTCTGGCCCGTTTGATGGACTATTACTCACTGTTTTTGGGTCCCGGAGTGGTTTCCATGGTTAACGAACCATGCGGTGTGTTTACATGTCGGTCATCAACGCTCGCAATTTCGGCTTATTCTGACCTGTTTCTTCGAATATTACTCACTGTTTTGGGGTCCCGAAGCGATTTCCATAGGTGTTGGTCATCAACACTGGCAGTTTTGACCGATTCTGGCCCGGTTCTTGGACTATTACTCACTGTTTTGGGGTGCCAGAGCGATTTCCATAGTTGTTGAACCCCAAGAAGCGCTTACGTGTCGGTCATCAACACTGGCTGTTTTGGCCGATTCTAGCCCGTTTCGTGGACGATTACTCACTATTTGCGGTTCCCGGAGTGATTTCCATGATTAACGAACCCTGGGGTGCGTTTACGTGTCGGTGATCAATACTGGTAGTTTTGGCCGATTCTGACCCGTTTCTTGGATTATTACTCACTGTTTTGGGGTCCCGAAGCGATTTCCATAATTGTTGAACCCCAAGGTCCGCTTACGTGCCGGTCATCAACACTGGCAGTTTTGGCCGATTCTGGCCCGTTTTGTGAACTACTACTCACTATTTTGGGGTCCCGGAGTGATTTCCACGATTAACGAACCCTGGAGTGCGTTTACGTGTCGGTCATCAACAATCACAATTTTGGCCGATTCTGACCCGTTTCTTGGATTATTACTCACTGTTTTGGGGTCCCAAAGCGATTTCCATAGTAGTATAAATCCAAGGTGCGCTTACATGTCGGTCATGAACATTGGCTGTTTTGGCCGATTCTGGCCCGTTTCATGGACTATTACTCAATGCTTTGGGGTCCAGGAGTGGTTTCCATGGTTACCGAACCCTCGAGTGCGTTTACGTGTCGGTCATAAACACTCGCTCTTTTGGCCAATTCTGGCCTGTTTCATGGACTATTACTTACTATTTTGGGGTCCTAGAGTGACTTCCACAATTAACAAACCCTGGGGTGCGTTTATGTCTCGGTCATCAACACTCGCTCTTTTGGCCGATTCTGGCCCGTTTCTTGGATTATTACTCACCGTTTTGGGGTCGCGAAGCGATTTCCATAGTTGTTGAACCCCAAGGTCTGCTTACGTGTCGATCATCAACAATGGCAGTTTTGGCCGATTCTGGCCGATTTGATGGACTATTACTCACTGTTTTTGGGTCCCGGAGTGGTTTCCATGGTTAACGAACCATGCGGTGTGTTTACATGTCGGTCATCAACGCTCGCAATTTTGTCTTATTCTGACCTATTTCTTCGAATATTACTCACTGTTTAGGGGTCCCGAAGCGATTTCCGTAGGTGTTGGTCATCAACACTGGCAGTTTTGACCGATTCTGGCCCGGTTCTTGGACTATTACTCACTGTTTTGGGGTGCCAGAGCGATTTCCATAGTTGTTGAACCCCAAGAAGCGCTTACGTGTCGGTCATCAACACTGGCTGTTTTGGCCGATTCTAGCCCGTTTCGTGGACGATTACTCACTATTTGCGGTTCCCGGAGTGATTTCCGTGATTAACGAAGCCTGGGGTGCGTTTACATGTCGGTGATCAATACTGGTAGTTTTGGCCGATTCTGACCCGTTTCTTGGATTATTACTCACTGTTTTGGGGTCCCGAAGCGATTTCCATAATTGTTGAACCCCAAGGTCCGCTTACGTGCCGGTCATCAACACTGGCAGTTTTGGCCGATTCTGGCCCGTTTTGTGAACTACTACTCACTATTTTGGGGTCCCGGAGTGATTTCCACGATTAACGAACCCTGGAGTATGTTTACGTGTCGGTCATCAACAATCACAATTTTGGCCGATTCTGACCCGTTTCTTGGATTATTACTCACTGTTTTGGGGTCCCAAAGCGATTTCCATAGTAGTATAAATCCAAGGTGCGCTTACATGTCGGTCATGAACATTGGCTGTTTTGGCCGATTCTGGCCCGTTTCATGGACTATTACTCAATGCTTTGGGGTCCAGGAGTGGTTTCCATGGTTACCGAACCCTCGAGTGCGTTTACATGTCGGTCATAAACACTCGCTCTTTTGGCCAATTCTGGCCTGTTTCATGGACTATTACTTACTATTTTGGGGTCCTAGAGTGACTTTCACAATTAACAAACCCTGGGGTGCGTTTATGTGTCGGTAATCAACACTCGCTCTTTTGGCCGATTCTGGCCCGTTTCTTGGATTATTACTCACCGTTTTGGGGTCGCGAAGCGATTTCCATAATTGTTGAACCCCAAGGTCTGCTTACGTGTCGATCATCAACACTGGCAGTTTTGGCCGATTCTGGCCCGTTTGATGGACTATTACTCACTGTTTTTGGGTCCCGGAGTGGTTTCCATGGTTAACGAACCATGCGGTGTGTTTACATGTCGGTCATCAACGCTCGCAATTTTGGCTTATTCTGACCTGTTTCTTCGAATATTACTCACTGTTTTGGGGTCCCGAAGCGATTTCCATAGGTGTTGGTCATCAACACTGGCAGTTTTGACCGATTCTGGCCCGGTTCTTGGACTATTACTCACTGTTTTGGGGTGCCAGAGCGATTTCCATAGTTGTTGAACCCCAAGAAGCGCTTACGTGTCGGTCATCAACACTGGCTGTTTTGGCCGATTATAGCCCGTTTTGTGGACGATTACTCACTATTTGCGGTTCGCGGAGTGATTTCCATGATTAACGAACCCTGGGGTGCGTTTACATGTCGGTGATCAATACTGGTAGTTTTGGCCGATTCTGACCCGTTTCTTGGATTATTACTCACTGTTTTGGGGTCCCGAAGCGATTTCCATAATTGTTGAACCCCAAGGTCCGCTTACGTGCCGGTCATCAACACTGGCAGTTTTGGCCGATTCTGGCCCGTTTTGTGGACTGCTACTCACTATTTTGGGGTCCCGGAGTGATTTCCACGATTAACGAACCCTGGAGTGCGTTTACGTGTCGGTCATCAACAATCACAATTTTGGCCGATTCTGACCCGTTTCTTGGATTATTACTCACTGTTTTGGGGTCCCAAAGCGATTTCCATAGTAGTATAACCCCAAGGTGCGCTTACATGTCGGTCATGAACATTGGCTGTTTTGGCCGATTCTGGCCAATTTCATGGACTATTACTCAATGCTTTGGGGTCCAGGAGTGGTTTCCATGGTTACCGAACCCTCGAGTGCGTTTACGTGTCGGTCATAAACACTCGCTCTTTTGGCCAATTCTGGCCTGTTTCATGGACTATTACTTACTATTTTGGGGTCCTAGAGTGACTTCCACAATTAACAAACCCTGGGGTGCGTTTATGTCTCGGTCATCAACACTCGCTGTTTTGGCCGATTCTGGCCCGTTTCTTGGATTATTACTCACCGTTTTGGGGTCGCGAAGCGATTTCCATAATTGTTGAACCCCAAGGTCTGCTTACGTGTCGATCATCAACACTGGCAGTTTTGGCCGATTCTGGCCCGTTTGATGGACTATTACTCACTGTTTTTGGGTCCCGGAGTGGTTTCCATGGTTAACGAACCATGCGGTGTGTTTACATGTTGGTCATCAACGCTCGCAATTTTGGCTTATTCTGACCTGTTTCTTCGAATATTACTCACTGTTTTGGGGTCCCGAAGCGATTTCCATAGGTGTTGGTCATCAACACTGGCAGTTTTGACCGATTCTGGCCCGGTTCTTGGACTATTACTCACTATTTTGGGGTGCCAGAGCGATTTCCATAGTTGTTGAACCCCAAGAAGCGCTTACGTGTCGGTCATCAACACTGGCAGTTTTGGCCGATTCTAGCCCGTTTCGTGGACGATTACTCACTATTTGCGGTTCCCGGAGTGATTTCCATGATTAACGAACCCTGGGGTGCGTTTACGTGTCGGTGATCAATACTGGTAGTTTTGGCCGATTCTGACCCGTTTCTTGGATTATTACTCACTGTTTTGGGGTCCCGAAGCGTTTCCATAATTGTTGAACCCCAAGGTCCGCTTACGTGTCGGTCATCAACACTGGCAGTTTTGGCCGATTCTGGCCCGTTTTGTGGACTACTACTCACTATTTTGGGGTCCCGGAGTGATTTCCACGATTAACGAACCCTGGAGTGCGTTTACGTGTCGGTCATCAACAATCGCAATTTTGGCCGATTCTGACCCGTTTCTTGGATTATTACTCACTGTTTTGGGGTCCCAAAGAGATTTCCATAGTAGTATAACCCCACGGTGCGCTTACATGTCGGTCATGAACATTGGCTGTTTTGGCCGATTCTGGCCCGTTTCATGGACTATTACTCAATGCTTTGGGGTCCAGGAGTGGTTTCCATGGTTACCGAACCCTCGAGTGCGTTTACATGTCGGTCATAAACACTCGCTCTTTTGGCCAATTCTGGCCTGTTTCATGGACTATTACTTACTATTTTGGGGTCCTAGAGTGACTTCCACAATTAACAAACCCTGGGGTGCGTTTATGTCTCGGTCATCAACACTCGCTCTTTTGGCCGATTCTGGCCCGTTTCTTGGATTATTACTCACCGTTTTGGGGTCGCGAAGCGATTTCCATAATTGTTTAACCCCAAGGTTTGCTTACGTGTCGATCATCAACACTGGCAGTTTTGGCCGATTCTGGCCGATTTGATGCACTATTACTCACTGTTTTTGGGTCCCGGAGTGGTTTCCATGGTTAACGAACCATGCGGTGTGTTTACATGTCGGTCATCAACGCTCGCAATTTTGGCTTATTCTGACCTATTTCTTCGAATATTACTCACTGTTTAGGGGTCCCGAAGCGATTTCCATAGGTGTTGGTCATGAACACTGGCAGTTTTGACCGATTCTGGCCCGGTTCTTGGACTATTACTCACTGTTTTGGGGTGCCAGAGCGATTTCCATAGTTGTTGAACCCCAAGAAGCGCTTACGTGTCGGTCATCAACACTGGCTGTTTTGGCCGATTCTAGCCCGTTTCGTGGACGATTACTCACTATTTGCGGTTCCCGGAGTGATTTCCGTGATTAACGAAGCCTGGGGTGCGTTTACGTGTCGGTGATCAATACTGGTAGTTTTGGCCGATTCTGACCCGTTTCTTGGATTATTACTCACTGTTTTGGGGTCCCGAAGCGATTTCCATAATTGTTGAACCCCAAGGTCCGCTTACGTGCCGGTCATCAACACTGGCAGTTTTGGCCGATTCTGGCCCGTTTTGTGAACTACTACTCACTATTTTGGGGTCCCGGAGTGATTTCCACGATTAACGAACCCTGGAGTGCGTTTACGTGTCGGTCATCAACAATCACAATTTTGGCCGATTCTGACCCGTTTCTTGGATTATTACTCACTGTTTTGGGGTCCCAAAGCGATTTCCATAGTAGTATAAATCCAAGGTGCGCTTACATGTCGGTCATGAACATTGGCTGTTTTGGCCGATTCTGGCCCGTTTCATGGACTATTACTCAATGCTTTGGGGTCCAGGAGTGGTTTCCATGGTTACCGAACCCTCGAGTGCGTTTACGTGTCGGTCATAAACACTCGCTCTTTTGGCCAATTCTGGCCTGTTTCATGGACTATTACTTACTATTTTGGGGTCCTAGAGTGACTTCCACAATTAACAAACCCTGGGGTGCGTTTATGTCTCGGTCATCAACACTCGCTCTTTTGGCCGATTCTGGCCCGTTTCTTGGATTATTACTCACCGTTTTGGGGTCGCGAAGCGATTTCCATAATTGTTGAACCCCAAGGTCTGCTTACGTGTCGATCATCAACACTGGCAGTTTTGGCCGATTCTGGCCCATTTGATGGACTAGTACTCACTGTTTTTGGGTCCCGGAGTGGTTTCCATGGTTAGTGAACCATGCGGTGTGTTTACATGTCGGTCATCAACGCTCGCAATTTTGGCTTATTCTGACCTATTTCTTCGAATATTACTCACTGTTTAGGGGTCCCGAAGCGATTTCCATAGGTGTTGAACACCAAGGTGCGCTTACGTGTTGGTCATCAACACTGGCAGTTTTGACCGATTCTGGCCCGGTTCTTGGACTATTACTCACTGTTTTGGGGTGCCAGAGCGATTTCCATAGTTGTTGAACCCCAAGAAGCGCTTACGTGTCGGTCATCAACACTGGCAGTTCTGGCCGATTCTAGCCCATTTCGTGGACGATTACTCACTATTTGGGGTTCCCGGAGTGATTTCCATGATTAACGAACCCTGGGGTGCGTTTACGTGTCGGTGATCCATACTGGTAGTTTTGGCCGATTCTAGCCCGTTTCGTGGACGATTACTCACTATTTGCGGTTCCCGGAGTGATTTCCGTGATTAACGAAGCCTGGGGTGCGTTTACGTGTCGGTGATCAATA
>NW_025228109.1:231738-234536 GCF_018294505.1 Triticum aestivum
TGGTTTCCATGGTTAACAAACCATGCGGTGTGTTTACATGTCGGTCATCAACGCTCGCAATTTTGGCTTATTCTGACCTGTTTCTTCGAATATTACTCACTGTTTTGGGGTCCCGAAGCGATTTCCATAGGTGTTGGTCATCAACACTGGCAGTTTTGACCGATTCTGGCCCGGTTCTTGGACTATTACTCACTGTTTTGGGGTGCCAGAGCGATTTCCATAGTTGTTGAACCCCAAGAAGCGCTTACGTGTCGGTCATCAACACTGGCAGTTTTGGCCGATTCTAGCCCGTTTCGTGGACGATTACTCACTATTTGGGGTTCCCGGAGTGATTTCCATGATTAACGAACCCTGGGGTGCGTTTACGTGTTGGTGATCAATACTAGTAGTTTTGGCCGATTCTGACCCGTTTCTTGGATTACTACTCACTGTTTTGGGGTCCCGAAGCGTTTCCATAATTGTTGAACCCCAAGGTCCGCTTACGTGTCGGTCATCAACACTGGCAGTTTTGGCCGATTCTGGCCCGTTTTCTAGACTACTACTCACTATTTTTGGGTCCCGGAGTGATTTCCACGATTAACGAACCCTGGAGTGCGTTTACGTGTCGGTCATCAACAATCACAATTTTGGCCGATTCTGACCCGTTTCTTGGATTATTACTCACTGTTTTGGGGTCCCAAAGCGATTTCCATAGTAGTATAAATCACAGGTGCGCTTACATGTCGGTCATGAAC
The DNA here is from genome assembly GCF_018294505.1 of Triticum aestivum. Lineage (NCBI taxonomy): Eukaryota > Viridiplantae > Streptophyta > Magnoliopsida > Poales > Poaceae > Triticum > Triticum aestivum. The sequence continues at coordinate 232,473 of NW_025228109.1, forward strand.
ATTGGCTGTTTTGGCCGATTCTGGCCCGTTTCATGGACTATTACTCAATGCTTTGGGGTCCAGGAGTGGTTTCCATGGTTACCGAACCCTCGAGTGCGTTTACATGTCGGTCATAAACACTCGCTCTTTTGGCCAATTCTGGCCTGTTTCATGGACTATTACTTACTATTTTGGGGTCCTAGAGTGACTTCCACAATTAACAAACCCTGGGGTGCGTTTATGTGTCGGTCATCAACACTCGCTCTTTTGGCCGATTCTGGCCCGTTTCTTGGATTATTACTCACCGTTTTGGGGTCGCGAAGCGATTTCCATAATTGTTGAACCCCAATGTCTGCTTACGTGTCGATCATCAACACTGGCAGTTTTGGCCGATTCTGGCCCGTTTGATGGACTATTACTCACTGTTTTTGGGTCCCGGAGTGGTTTCCATGGTTAACGAACCATGCGGTGTGTTTACATGTCAGTCATCAACGCTCGCAATTTTGGCTTATTCTGACCTGTTTCTTCGAATATTACTCACTGCTTTGGGGTCCCGAAGCGATTTCCATAGGTGTTGAACACCAAGGTGCGCTTACGTGTTGGTCATCAACACTAGCAGTTTGGACCGATTCTGGCCCGGTTCTTGGACTATTACTCACTGTTTTGGGGTGCCAGAGCGATTTCCATAGTTGTTGAACCCCAAGAAGCGCTTACGTGTCGGTCATCAACACTGGGAGTTTTGGCCGATTCTAGCCCGTTTCGTGGACGATTACTCACTCTTTGGGGTTCCCGGAGTGATTTCCATGATTAACGAACCCTGGGGTGCGCTTACGAGTCGGTGATCAATAATGGTAGTTTTGGCCGATTCTGACCCGTTTCTTGGATTATTACTCACTGTTTTGGGGTCCCGAAGCGATTTCCATAATTGTTGAACCCCAAGGTCCGCTTACGTGCCGGTCATCAACACTGGCAGTTTTGGCCGATTCTGGCCCGTTTTGTGGACTGCTACTCACTATTTTGGGGTCCCGGAGTGATTTCCACGATTAACGAACCCTGGAGTGCGTTTACGTGTCGGTCATCAACAATCACAATTTTGGCCGATTCTGACCCGTTTCTTGGATTATTACTCACTGTTTTGGGGTCCCAAAGCGATTTCCATAGTAGTATAACCCCAAGGTGCGCTTACATGTCGGTCATGAACATTGGCTGTTTTGGCCGATTCTGGCCAATTTCATGGACTATTACTCAATGCTTTGGGGTCCAGGAGTGGTTTCCATGGTTACCGAACCCTCGAGTGCGTTTACGTGTCGGTCATAAACACTCGCTCTTTTGGCCAATTCTGGCCTGTTTCATGGACTATTACTTACTATTTTGGGGTCCTAGAGTGACTTCCACAATTAACAAACCCTGGGGTGCGTTTATGTCTCGGTCATCAACACTCGCTGTTTTGGCCGATTCTGGCCCGTTTCTTGGATTATTACTCACCGTTTTGGGGTCGCGAAGCGATTTCCATAATTGTTGAACCCCAAGGTCTGCTTACGTGTCGATCATCAACACTGGCAGTTTTGGCCGATTCTGGCCCGTTTGATGGACTATTACTCACTGTTTTTTGGTCCCGGAGTGGTTTCCATGGTTAACGAACCATGCGGTGTGTTTACATGTCGGTCATCAACGCTCGCAATTTTGGATTATTCTGACCTGTTTCTTCGAATATTACTCACTGTTTTGGGGTCCCGAAGCGATTTCCATAGGTGTTGGTCATCAACACTGGCAGTTTTGACCGATTCTGGCCCGGTTCTTGGACTATTACTCACTGTTTTGGGGTGCCAGAGCGATTTCCATAGTTGTTGAACCCCAAGAAGCGCTTACGTGTCGGTCATCAACACTGGATGTTTTGGCCGATTCTAGCCCGTTTTTTGGACGATTACTCACTCTTTGGGGTTCCCGGAGTGATTTCCATGATTAATGAACCCTGGGGTGCGCTTACGAGTCGGTGATCAATAATGGTAGTTTTGGCCGATTCTGACCCGTTTCTTGGATTATTACTCACTGTTTTGGGGTCCCGAAGCGATTTCCATAATTGTT
>NW_025228110.1:0-1256 GCF_018294505.1 Triticum aestivum
TATCAACGGTACGTGTCCAAGTCACTTTGAATGGATACTCCTCACGTCGTTCTACAACTAATAGTGCTTGATCATGGTCTGCAAATCTCACATCAACATAGCCGCCTTTCTTATTTGGATCCAGGAAAAGAGACTGCAAAATTAAATTTCAGAATTAGAACATATGTTAGTAACTTCATGTAGGCTGCAGTTGGAAGAATTAGACAAAATTAAATTTGAGAATTACAACATATTGGTATAGAATGATTACTAATGCACATTACCTGACCATACTTCTGTGCGTAGTACTGTACCACAAATTCTGAAACCATGGGTTTACCATCTAAAGCCTCACACCGAAGGGTATCTTTGGGATCATCGTCTGGGAGGTGATTCGTGGGCAGGGGAGCCTTTCCAGATGGCTTTTTGCTCTGTCCAACTGCAGAACTGGGAGAAGGTCTCTTCCTGGTTGTTGACATCTAAAACAGAGTGAATTTAGTCACACACACACACGGTCAAAAGTAAGTTAAGAGCACACTAATCAACGTACTCTTGGACAATGACCACCAAGTAATAAATGTAAAGGGACAAAAATAAGATTTTCAGCTCAAAGATTTTTTTTCCCAGAGTCATAAATGAATTCACAGTGCACAGAGGGACATCTTCCTGTACTCATTGTCAGATAAGTAATGAATGAAATGGAACAACCGGCCAGTAATTTATACAAAAAAAAGGGAGTAACAGGTTGTGCTGGGGAATGCTCCCATGGCTAAGGCCACCCAAGGCCAGCTAAACGAATTGAGAGCATCCGTGCGGCGAATTTAGTTAGGAGAGTGATGAATCTGACCTGAGCTGACCTGCCGGTGGAGAAGGTGTAGCAGACGCGGCCGCCGCCGCCGCCGGAGGTGACTTATGGATGACGGGGAAGGGTTGGGGGCGTCTTGGTTTAGGGTTCTTATTGTATGGTTCGATAGCCCAAAGTGGCCCAGCCTAGGCAATCTCAGCCCGGCCTGGGCCCGCCGCGCCGTGGCTGCGCGTGTGCCGCTCACAACTTTCTCGACCGCTCAATGTCTCCAAAAAAAAAATCTCGACCGCTTCGGGCGATTCCTATTTTGCCCTTCAAGCGTCCATTACTGTGTATTTTTTTACAATAGTGCTTTGAACCTACGACCTCCCGTCTCGACGCGAGCGAACAAATCAAACTTATGATTGTATGCTTAGAGTGACAGTGGTATCCTCAGGGTTCAAGTCTTGGTGCTCACATTATTTCTGGACTT